>NC_140997.1:124652971-124759086 GCF_052327205.1 Somniosus microcephalus
TTGGTGATTATATGGTGTGTGTGTGATTGGTGATTATATGGTGTGTGTGTTGGTGATTATATGGTGGTGTTGTGTTATGGTGTGATTATATGGTGCGTGTGTTGGTGATTATATGGTGCGTGTGTTGGTGATTATATGGGTGTGTGTGTTGGTGATTATATGGTGTGAATGTTGGTGATTATATGGTGAGTGTGTTGGTGATTATATGGTGTGAATGTTGGTGATTATATGGTGTGTGTGTTGGTGATTATATGGTGTGAATGTTGGTGATTATATGGTGTGTGATTTGTGTGTGGTGATTATATGGTGTGTGTGTTGGTGATTATATGGTGTGTGTGTTGGTGATTATATGGTGTGTGTTGGTGATTATATGGTGTGAATGTTGGTGATTATATGGTGTGATGTTGGTGATATATGGTGTGTGTGTTGGTGATTATATGGTGTGAATGTTGGTGATTATATGGTGTGTGTGTTGGTGATTATATGGTGTGAATGTTGGTGATTATATGGTGTGTGTGTTGGTGATTATATGGTGAGTGTGTTGGTGATTATATGGTGTGAATGTTGGTGATTATATGGTAGTGAATGTTGGTGATTATATGGTGTGTGTGTTGGTGATTATATGGTGTGAATGTTGGTGATTATATGGTGTGTGTGTTGGTGATTATATGGTGTGAATGTTGGTGATTATATGGTGTGTGTGTTGGTGATTATATGGTGTGAATGTTGGTGATTATATGGTGTGTGTGTTGGTGATTATATGGTGTGAATGTTGGTGATTATATGGTGTGTGTGTTGGTGATTATATGGTGTGAATGTTGGTGATTATATGGTGTGTGTTGGTGATTATATGGTGTGAATGTTGGTGATTATATGGTGTGTGTGTTGGTGATTATATGGTGTGTGTGTTGGTGATTATATGGTGTGTGTGTTGGTGATGATATGGTGTGTGTGTTGGTGATTATATGGTGTGTGTGTTGGTGATTATATGGTGTGTGTGTTGGTGATTATATGGTGTGTGTGTTGGTGATTATATGGTGTGTGTGTTGGTGATTATATGGTGTGTGTGTTGGTGATTATATGGTGTGTGTGTTGGTGATTATATGGTGTGTGTGTTGGTGATTATATGGTGTGTGTGTTGGTGATTATATGGTGTGTGTGTTGGTGATTATATGGTGTGTGTGTTGGTGATTATATGGTGTGTGTGTTGGTGATTATATGGTGTGAGTGTTGGTGATTATATTGTGTGTGTGTTGGTGATTATATGGTGCGTGTGTTGGTGATTATATGGTGTGTGTGTTGGTGATTATATGGTGTGTGTGTTGGTGATTATATGGTGTGTGTGTTGGTGATTATATGGTGTGTGTGTTGGTGATTATATGGTGTGTGTGTTGGTGATTATATGGTGTGTGTGTTGGTGATTATATGGTGTGTGTGTTGGTGATTATATGGTGTGTGTGTTGGTGATTATATGGTGTGTGTGTTGGTGATTATATGGTGTGTGTGTTGGTGATTATATGGTGTGAATGTTGGTGATTATATTGTGTGTGTGTTGGTGATTATATGGTGCGTGTGTTGGTGATTATATGGTGTGAATGTTGGTGATTATATTGTGTGTGTGTTGGTGATTATATGGTGTGTGTGTTGGTGATTATATGGTGTGTGTGTTGGTGATTATATGGTGTGTGTGTTGGTGATTATATGGTGTGTGTGTTGGTGATTATATGGTGTGAATGTTGGTGATTATATGGTGTGTGTGTTGGTGATTATATGGTGTGTGTGTTGGTGATTATATGGTGTGTGTGTTGGTGATTATATGGTGTGTGTGTTGGTGATTATATGGTGTGTGTGTTGGTGATTATATGGTGCGTGTGTTGGTGATTATATTGTGTGTGTGTTGGTGATTATATGGTGGGTGTGTTGGTGATTATATTGTGTGTGTGTTGGTGATTATATGGTGTGTGTGTTGGTGATTATATGGTGGGTGTGTTGGTGATTATATTGTGTGTGTGTTGGTGATTATATGGTGTGAATGTTGGTGATTATATGGTGTGTGTGTTGGTGATTATATGGTGTGTGTGTTGGTGATTATATGGTGTGTGTGTTGGTGATTATATGGTGTGTGTTGGTGATTATATGGTGCGTGTGTTGGTGATTATATGGTGTGAATGTTGGTGATTATATGGTGTCGTGTTGGTGATTATATGTGTGTGTGTTGGTGATTATATGGTGTGTGTGTTGGTGATTATATGGTGTGTGTTGGTGATTATATGGTGCGTGTGTTGGTGATTATATGGTGCTGTGTGTTGGTGATTATATGGTGTGAATGTTGGTGATTATATGGTGTGAATGTTGGTGATTATATGGTGTGTGTGTTGGTGATTATATGGTGTTGTGTTGGTGATTATATGGTGTGTGTGTTGGTGATTATATGGTGTGAATGTTGGTGATTATATGGTGTGAATGTTGGTGATTATATGGTGTGTGTGTTGGTGATTATATGGTGTGAATGTTGGTGATTATATGGTGTGTGTGTTGGTGATTATATGGTGTGAATGTTGGTGATTATATGGTGTGTGTGTTGGTGATTATATGGTGCGTGTGTTGGTGATTATATGGTGTGAATGTTGGTGATTATATGGTGTGAATGTTGGTGATTATATGGTGTGTGTGTGGTGATTATATGGTGTGAATGTTGGTGATTATATGGTGTGTGTGTTGGTGATTATATGGTGTGAATGTTGGTGATTATATGGTGTGTGTGTTGGTGATTATATGGTGTGAATGTTGGTGATTATATGGTGTGTGTGTTGGTGATTATATGGTGTGAATGTTGGTGATTATATGGTGTGTGTGTTGGTGATTATATGGTGTGAATGTTGGTGATTATATGGTGTGTGTGTTGGTGATTATATGGTGTGAATGTTGGTGATTATATGGTGTGTGTGTTGGTGATTATATGGTGTGTGTGTTGGTGATTATATGGTGTGTGTGTTGGTGATTATATGGTGTGTGTGTTGGTGATGATATGGTGTGTGTGTTGGTGATTATATGGTGTGTGTGTTGGTGATTATATGGTGTGTGTGTTGGTGATTATATGGTGTGTGTGTTGGTGATTATATGGTGTGTGTGTTGGTGATTATATGGTGTGTGTGTTGGTGATTATATGGTGTGTGTGTTGGTGATTATATGGTGTGTGTGTTGGTGATTATATGGTGTGTGTGTTGGTGATTATATGGTGTGTGTGTTGGTGATTATATGGTGTGTGTGTTGGTGATTATATGGTGTGTGTGTTGGTGATTATATGGTGTGTGTGTTGGTGATTATATGGTGCGTGTGTTGGTGATTATATGGTGTGTGTGTTGGTGATTATATGGTGTGTGTGTTGGTGATTATATGGTGCGTGTGTTGGTGATTATATGGTGTGTGTGTTGGTGATTATATGGTGGGTGTTTTGGTGATTATATGGTGCGTGTGTTGGTGATTATATGGTGTGTGTGTTGGTGATTATATGGTGCGTGTGTTGGTGATTATATGGTGTGTGTGTTGGTGATTATATGGTGTGTGTGTTGGTGATTATATGGTGCGTGTGTTGGTGATTATATGGTGTGTGTGTTGGTGATTATATGGTGGGTGTTTTGGTGATTATATGGTGCGTGTGTTGGTGATTATATGGTGTGTGTGTTGGTGATTATATGGTGTGTGTGTTGGTGATTATATGGTGCGTGTGTTGGTGATTATATGGTGTGTGTGTTGGTGATTATATGGTGTGTGTGTTGGTGATTATATGGTGTGAATGTTGGTGATTATATGGTGCGTGTGTTGGTGATTATATGGTGTGTGTGTTGGTGATTATATGGTGTGTGTGTTGGTGATTATATGGTGTGTGTGTTGGTGATTATATGGTGTGTGTATTGATGATTATATGGTGTGAATGTTGGTGATTATATGGTGCGTGTGTTGGTGATTATATGGTGTGAATGTTGGTGATTATATGGTGCGTGTGTTGGTGATTATATGGTGTGTGTGTTGGTGATTATATGGTGTGTGTGTTGGTGATTATATGGTGTGTGTGTTGGTGATTATATGGTGGGTGTTTTGGTGATTATATGGTGTGTGTGTTGGTGATTATATGGTGTGTATGTTGGTGATTATATGGTGTGTGTGTTGATGATTATATGGTGTGTGTTGGTGATTATATGGTGCGTGTGTTGGTAATTATATGGTGTGTGTGTTGGTGATTATATGGTGTATGTGTTGGTGATTATATGGTGTGTGTGTTGGTGATTATATGGTGTGTGTGTTGGTGATTATATGGTGTGTGTGTTGGTGATTATATGGTGGGTGTTTTGGTGATTATATGGTGGGTGTGTTGGTGATTATATTGTGTGTGTGTTGATGATTATATGGTGTGAATGTTGGTGATTATATGGTGTGTGTGTTGATGATTATATGGTGGGTGTGTTGGTGATTATATGGTGTGTGTGTTGGTGATTATATGGTGGGTGTTTTGGTGATTATATGGTGGGTGTGTTGGTGATTATATTGTGTGTGTGTTGATGATTATATGGTGTGAATGTTGGTGATTATATGGTGTGTGTGTTGATGATTATATGGTGTGTGTGTTGGTGATTATATGGTGTGTGTGTTGGTGATTATATGGTGTGTGTGTTGGTGATTATATGGTGTGTGTGTTGGTGATTATATGGTGTGTGTGTTGGTGATTATATGGTGTGTGTGTTGGTGATTATATGGTGTGTGTGTTGATGATTATATGGTGTGAATGTTGGTGATTATATGGTGTGTGTGTAATGAAATCTGTTTGTCTTGATCCTGTATTCATTTTGCACTCATGTATATTACCCTCCCCCACTGTGTATAGTTTCACTTCCTCTTTCCCGCCTAACCTGGGAGGTTCCAGGTCTTGGCTCTTGGCTCTGCCCCTGACTTCTCTTACATAAAGATCCCAGGATCTGTATGACTCATTCCTGTGAACCAGTCGGCGTGTTGAGATGTTAGCTCTGATCTTAGTGATTAAAAGCCAACTTGTTTAAGTCTATAACTTCTAGTTTTGTGGTTATTGAAGTCCCATCAATTTTAATCACTATAAAATACGAGGATGGATCGACTCCTAAAACCAGAGTGTCTGGACTTGGATCCACATTCTGCTGAAGCATCAAATCAATTTGGACACTGGCTCAAATGCTTCGAACACTTCGCGGGGGCATCATCCGCTAGCGAGGTAGATAAACTGAGTCTACTGACTACTTGCATAAGTCATCGGATTTATTCGTTCATCCGGGACGCCACCTCTTACACGGAGGCCATCACTATCCGGAAGGCCCAATACCAGAGGCTGGTAAACGAAGTGTACGCCAGACATCTGCTGGCTACACGCAGGCAGCGACCAGAGGAATCAATGGACGATTTCTTACAGGGCCTAAAGGACCTGGTCCGGGACTGTAACTGCAAGGCCGTGACGGCCAACGCGTACTCTGTCGAATTGGTCCGCGATTCCTTCATCATGGGCCTCAAATCAAATTATATCCGGCAGAGACTGCTAGAGAAGGAGGTCCTGGACTTAAAAAAGGCAGTGGCCACTGCGCGATCGCTGGACGTGGCCCAGAGAAACTCTGACTCTTATTCATCCGGCCATGCGGCCCTCACCGCCTCGTGCGCGCCGAGGGGGCCGCCATCTTGGAATCAGCCATCTTCCCCATCCAGGTCTCAGACCAGCTGTATGCCGCTGGAGTCCCCACACAGAAGTTCACCCAGGAGTCCTACTACAGTGGCAATGTCTCGAGGCCCGAAATGCTACTTCTGCGGCCGTGCCAAGCACATCAGATAACGATGCCCAGCGAAGGACGCTACATGCTTCAAATGTAAGAAAAAGGGGCATTTTAGCAAAGTCTTCATGGGGAATCCGATCTCCAACTCCGTCACCGCCTCGTGCGTGCTGTGTGGGCCGCCATCTTGGGATCCGCCATCTTTTCCCGACTCAACGGCCGTCCAGGGCCCAACAGTGGCTTCGGTCACGGTGGATCAATCCAGGCCACACCCGTTGACAAAATCCATGATGGACATACAGGTAAACGGGAATTTAACGAAATGTTTAATTGAGTGTGGGAGTACCGAGAGTTTTACCCACCCTAGCCTGGTACGGCGGCACTCATTAACGGTAACCCCTACACGGAGCAGAATTGCTATGGCTGCTAAGCCCCACACTTCGGATATTTTGGGCTACTGTGTGGTAAAACTGACTGTAAAAGGCACGGACTACAAGGATTTTAAACTCCTCGTGATGCCAGAACTCTGTGTTAATGTAATCTTGGGCCTGGACTTCCAGTGCCACCACAAAAGTGTCACGCTAGCATATGGCCGGTCCCAGCCGCCACTCACAGTCTGTGGCCTATCAACCTTAAAAATCAGCCCACCCTCTTTATTCGCTAATCTCGCTCCGAACTGTAGGCCCATAGCGACCAAAAGTAGACGGTACAGTCTGGAAGACAGACACTTTATCAAGGCGGAAGTGGACAGACTCCTGCGGGAAGGCATTATTGAATGCAGTACCGGCCCGTGGCGTGCCCAAGTAGTCATAGTTAAAAATAGCGAAAAGAAACGGATGGTAATTGACTACAGCCAGACTGTTAATATTTATACCCAGCTGGACGCCTACCCTTTACCCCGCATATCAGAAATGGTCAACCAGATTGCGCAATACCGAGTCTTCTCGACTATCGACCTCAAATCCGCGTATCACCAGCTCCCCATTAAAACGGAGGACCGCCCATACACCGCCTTCGAGGCGAACGGGCGCCTCTACCATTTTCTCAGAGTGCCCTTCGGAGTAACAAATGGGGTCTCGGTCTTCTAACGTGAGATGGACCGCATGGTTGACGAGAATAAACTACAAGCTACCTACCCCTATCTGGACAATGTCACTATCTGCGGGCACAACCAGCAGGACCACGATCTAAATCTTGTGAGATTTTTAAAAACTGCCCTAAAGCTGAATCTAACCTACAACGAAGACAAATGTGTCTTCAACACAACCCGTCTCTGTATCCTCGGCTGTGTGGTGGAAGATGGGGTAATTGGACCGGACCCTGACCGATTACGCCCCCTAAAGGAACTGCCCCTGCCACACAATCCCAAAGCTTTAAAAAGGTGCCTGGGATTTTTTTCGTATTATGCCCAATGGGTGCCCAATTACTCTGATAAGGCCCGACCCCTCATTAAATCGACGTCCTTCCCACTATCAGCTGAAGCTCGGGAGGCTTTCACCAGTATTAAACAGGACATTGAAAGGGCTGCAGTGTGTGCAGAGGACGAATGCATTCCCTTTCAAGTCGAAAGCGATGCGTCAGACTTTGCATTAGCTGCAACCCTCAATCAGGCTGGGAGACCTGTGGCCTTCTTCTCCCGAACCCTTCAGGGACCTGAAATCAGGCACTCTTCTGTTGAGAAGGAGGCACAGGCTATAGTGGAGGCAGTGCGGCACTGGAGACACTACCTAGCCGGCAAACGTTTCACCCTGCTCACCGACCAGCGGTCGGTGGCTTTCATGTTTAATAACAAACAAAGGGGGAAAATCAAGAATGACAAAATACTCAGGTGGAGGATCGAACTATCCACGTTCGACTATGATATTATGTACAGGCCAGGAGCCCTTAATGAACCCCCAGACGCCCTATCGCGGGGAATGTGTGCCAGCATTCATACAGACAAATTACAGGTTCTCCACAACGACCTCTGTCACCCAGGGTTCACCCGACTATACCATTTGATAAAGTCCCGCAATCTGCCCCACTCCATCGAGGAGGTCAGGGCAATGACCAGAGCCTGCCGCATCTGTGCGGAATGCAAGCCTCGTTTCTACAGGCCTGACCGTGCACACCTTATCAAAGCCACACGACCATTCGAGCGCCTAAGTCTGGACTTCAAGGGACCCCTTCCCTCTGCCGACCGTAACGTATACTTCCTCAATATCATTGATGAATATTCCCGCTTCCCCTTCGCCACTCCCTGCCCAGACATGACCAGTGCCACGGTCATCAAGTGTCTCTGTAATCTATTCTGCATGTTTGGCATGCCGAACTACATACACAGCGATAGGGGGACGTCATTCATGAGTGACAAGCTGTGCCAGTTCTTGCTCTCGAAGGGGATAGCCACTAGCAGAACCACTAGCTGCAACCCCCGGGGTAATGGGCAAGTGGAAAGGGAGAATGCTACTGTTTGGAAGGCTGTCACGTTAGCCTTAAAGTCAAAAGGCCTTCCGACCTCCCGCTGGCAGAAAGTCCTCCCAGGCGTGCTCCACTCCATAAGGTCTCTGTTATGTACAGCCACTAACGCTACCCCTCACGAAAAGATGTTCATTTTCCCCCGGAAATCCACCTCGGGCATATCTCTACCCGCGTGGCTGACGTCTCCGGGGACAGTACTATTGCGGAAGCACGTGAGAGGCCATAAAACGGACCCCCTTGTGGAAAAGGTACAGCTCATCCATGCAAACCCTCAGTACGCCTATATCGCATACTCTGACAGGTGAGAGGACACTGTTTCCATAAAAGACCTCGCTCCCTCGGGGAGCGGGGAGAACGATGGTAGACTACCCGATGAAGACCTACACTACAAAGAGACAGGACGCCCAGAGTTTTTAATACCCAACTTTAACCTGGAGGACACTGCAGATAACCTGCAAGACACGGCGGAGGCCCAGACAGTGGAGGAACCAGAATCCACTCCCCTATAGGCACCCCAACTGGCTTTGCGCCGATCACTGAGAACTGCAAAACCTCCTGACAGACTCACTTATACCAACTTTTAAGAAACATCACCCCGATGGACTAAATCTATAGAAGGGGTGAATGTAATGAAATCTGTTTGTCTTGATCCTGTATTCGTTTTGCACTCATGTATATTACCCTCCCCCTGTGTGTATAGTTTCACTTCCTCTTTCCCGACTAACCTGGGAGGTTCCAGGTCTTGGCTCTTGGCTCCGCCCCGACTTCTCTTACATAAAGATCCCAGGATCTGCATGACTCATTCCTGTGAGCCAGTCGGCGTGTTGAGATGTTAGCTCTGAACTTAGTGATTAAATGCCAATTTGTTTAAGTCTATAACTTCTAGTTTTGTGGTTATTGAAGGCCCATCAGTGTGTATTGATGATTATATGGTGTGTGTGTTGGTGATTATATGGTGTGTGTGTTGGTGATTATATGGTGGGTGTGTTGGTGATTATATGGTGTGTGTGTTGGTGAATTTATGGTGTGTGTGTTGGTGATTATATGGTGTGTGTGTTGGTGATTATATGGTGTGTGTATTGGTGATTATATGGCAGATGTTTGGTGATTATATGGTGTGTGTGTTGATGATTATGTGGTGCGTGTGTTGGTGAATATATGGTGGATGTGTTGGTGATTATATGGTGGGTGTTTTGGTGATTATATGGTGGGTGTGTTGGTGAATATATGGTGTGTGTGTTGATGATTATATGGTGTGAATGTTGGTGATTATATGGTGTGTGTGTTGATGATTATATGGTGTATTTGTTGGTGATTATATGGTGTGTGTGTTGGTGATTATATGGTGTGTGTATCGGTGATTATATGGTGTGTGTATTGGTGATTATATGGTGTGTTTTGGTGATTATATGGTGTGTGTGTTGGTGATCATATGGCAGGTGTTTGGTGATTATATGGTGTGTGTGTTGATGATTATATGGTGTGTGTGTTGGTGAATATATTGTGGGTGTGTTGGTGATTATATGGTGGGTGTGTTGGTGATGATATGGTGTGTGTGTTGGTGATTATATGGTGTGTGTGTTGGTGATTATATGGTGGGTGTATTGGTGATTATATGGTGTGTGTGTTGGTGATTATATGGCGGGTGTATTAGAGATTATATGACTGAGAGAACCCCCGACACACTCACACTGAGAGAACGCCCGACACACTCACACTGAAGCCCCCAACACACACACACTGAACCCCCGACACACTCACACTGAGAGAACCCCCGACACACTCACACTGAACCCCCAACACACTCACACTGAGAGAACCCCCGACACACTCACACTGAACCCCCAACACACTCACACTGAACCCCCGACACACTCACACTAAACCCCCGACACACTCACACTGAACCCCCGACACACTCACACTGAATCCCCCGACACACACACACTGAACCCCCGACACACTCACACTGAACCCCCGACACACTCACACTGAACCCCCGACACACTCACACTGAACCCCGACACACTCACACTGAACCCCCGACACACTCACACTGAACCCCCGACACACTCACACTGAACCCCCGACACACTCACACTGAACCCCCGACACACTCACACTGAACCCCCGACACACTCACAGTGAACCCCTGACACACTCCACTGAACCCCTGACACACTCACACTGAACCCCCGACACACTCACACTGAACCCCCTGACACACTCACACTGAACCCCCGACAAACTCACACTGAACCCCCGACACACTCACACTGAACACCCGACACACTCACACTGAAACCCCCGACACACTCACACTGAACCCCCGACACACTCACACTGAACCCCCGACACACTCACACTGAGAGAACCCCCGACACACACACTGAACCCCCAACACACTCACACTGAACCCCCGACACACTCACACTGAACCCCCGACACGCTCACACTGAACCCCCGACACACTCACACTGAATCCCCCGACACACTCACACTGAACCCCCGACACACTCACACTGAACCCCCGACACACTCACACTGAACCCCCGACACACTCACACTGAACCCCCGACACACTCTCACTGAACCCCCGACACACTCACACTGAACCCCCGACACACTCTCGCTGAACCCCCTACACACTCACACTGAACCCCTGACACACTCACACTGAATCCCCCGACACACTCACACTGAACCCCCGACCCACTCACACTGAACCCCTGACACACTCACACTGAACCCCGACACACTCAAACTGAACCCCCAACACACTCACACTGAACCCCCGACACACTCACACTGAACCCCCGACACACTCTCACTGAACCCCCGACACACTCACACTGAACCCCCGACACACTCACACTGAACCCCCCTACACACTCACACTGAACCCCCCGACACACTAACACTGAACCCCCGACACACTCATACTGAACCCCCGACACACTCACAGTGAACCCTGACACACTCACACTGAACCCCCGACACACTCACACTGAGAAAATCCCTGACACACTCACACTGAACCCCCGACACACTCACACTGAACCCCCAACACACTCACACTGAACCCCCGACACACACACACTGAACCCCCGACACACTCACACTGAACCCCGCGACACACTCACACTGAACCCCTGACACACTCACACTGAACCTCCCGATACACTCACACTGAACCCCGGACACACTCACACTGACCCCCCAACACACTCACACTGAACCCCCGACACACTCACACTGAACCCCTGACACACACACACTGAACCCTGACACACTCACACTGAAACCCCGACACACTCACACTTACCCCCCGACACACTCACACTGAGAGAACCCCCGACACACTAACACTGAACCCCCGACACACTCACACTGAGAGAACCCCCGACACACTCACACTGAACCCCCGACACACTCACACTGAAACCCCGACACACTCACACGGAACCCCCGACACACTCACACGGAACCCCCGACACACTCACACTGAACCCCCGACACATTCACACTGAACCCCCGACACACTCACACTGAACCCCGACACACACACAGTGAACCCCCAACACACTCACACTGAACCCCCGACACACTCACACTGAACCCCCCGACACACTCACACTGAGAGAACCCCCGACACACTCACACTGAACCCCCAACACACTCACACTGAACCCCCAACACACTCACACTAAACCCCCGACACACTCACACTGAACCCCCGACACACTCACACTGAATCCCCCGACACACACACACTGAACCCCCGACACACTCACACTGAACCCCCGACAGACTCACACTGAACCCCCGACACACTCACACTGAACCCCAACACACTCACACTGAACCCCCGACACACTCACACTGAACCCCCCGACACACTCACACTGAACCCACGACACACTCACAGTGAACCCCCGACACACTCACACTGAACCCCTGACACACTCACACTGAACCCCCGACACACTCACACTGAACCCCCCGACACACTCACACTGAACCCCCGACACACTCACACTGAACCCCCGACACACTCACACTGAACCCCCGACACACTCACACTGAATCCCCCGACACACTCACACTGAACCCCCGACACACTCACACTGAACCCCCGACACACTCACACTGAACCCCCGACACACTCACACTGAACCCCGACACACTCAAACTGAACCCCCGACACACTCACACTGAACCCCCGGCACACTCACATTGAACCCCCGACACACTCTCACTGAACCCCCGACACACTCTCACTGAACCCCCGACACACTCACACTGAACCCCCCTACACACTCACACTGAACCCCTGACACACTCACAGTGAACCACCGACACACTCACACTGAACCCCCCGACACACTAACACTGAACCCCCGACACACTCACACTGAGAAAATCCCTGACACACTCACACTGAACCTCCCGACACACTCACACTGAACCCCAGACACACTCACACTGACCCCCCAACACACTCACACTGAGAGAACCCCCGACACACTCACACTGAACCCCCGACACACTCACACTGAACCCCCGACACACTCACACTGAGAGAACCCCCGACACACTCACACTGAACCCCCGACACACTCAGACTGAAACCCCGACACACTCACACTGAACCCCCGACACACTCACACTGAACCCCCGACACACTCACACTGAACCCCCGACACACTCACACTGAACCCCCGACACACTCACACTGAACCCCGACACACTCACAATGAACCCCCGACACACTCACACTGAACCCCCGACACACTCACACTGAACCCCCGATACACTCACACTGAACCTCCGACACACTCACACTGTACTCCCGACACACTCACACTGAACCCCCGATTCCACTCACACTGAACCCCCGACACACTCACACTGAACCCCCGACAAACTCACACTGAGAGAACCCCTGACACACTCGCACTGAACCCCCGACACACTCACACTGAACCCCCCGACACATACACACTGAACCCCC
Source organism: Somniosus microcephalus (assembly GCF_052327205.1). Taxonomy (NCBI): domain Eukaryota; kingdom Metazoa; phylum Chordata; class Chondrichthyes; order Squaliformes; family Somniosidae; genus Somniosus; species Somniosus microcephalus. Next base: position 124,666,232 of record NC_140997.1, read on the forward strand.
GACACACTCACACTGAGTGACCCCCCTGACACACTCACACTGAACCCCCGACACACTCACACGGAACCCCCGATACACTCACACGGAACCCCCGACACACTCACACTGAACCCCCGACACACTCACACTGAACCCCCGACACACTCACACTGAACCCCGACACACTCACACTGAACCCCCAACACACTCACACTGAACCCCCGACACACTCACACTGAACCCCCCGACACACTCACACTGAACCCCCGACACACTCACACTGAACCCCGACACACTCACACTGAACCCCCGACACACTCACACTGAACCCCCGACACACTCACACTGAACCCCGACACACTCACACTGAACCCCCAACACACTCACACTGAACCCCCGACACACTCACACTGAACCCCCCGACACACTCACACTGAACCCCCAACACACTCACACTGAACCCCCGACACACTGACACTGACCCCCGACACACTCACACTGAACCCCCGACACACGCACACTGAACCCCCGACACACTCACACTGAGGGAACCCCGACACACTCACTTTCATAGTGCTCCAATACTCTTTTTATTCGTGCTGTTGTTTTCTGTCCTTGAGTCAGAAATTTACAAGCACTTGCCAATCTGCCATGTTCCCTTGCCAATTAATCTCAACCTAGCCTCAGGATCTCCTACTTATAACAATTAGACCTTGTAGACGTAAAGTTACAGCCGTGTCCCATAGCCGAAGAATAACTCATGATTCTTCCTTGGCAATGCTCAGAAACGATTCGAGGACATGGTAGTGTTACCTATTTAATGTAACAGAAATGAGCTTCTGACCACATATCAGCAGCATAACTAAGACCGCCTATTTCCACCTCCGTAACATCGCCTGTCTCCATCCTTGCCTCACCTCATCCACTTCCGCAACCCTCATCCATGCCTTTGTTACCTCTAGACTTGACTATTCCAATACACTCCTAGCTGGCTTTCCACATTCTACCCTACGTAAACTTGAGGTCATCCAAAACTCGGCTGCCCATGTCCTAACTCGCACCAAGTCCTGTTCGCCCAATCACCCCTGTGCTCGCTGACCTACATTGGTTCCCGGTTAAGCAGCGCCTCGATTTCAAATTTCTCATCCTTGTTTTCAAATCCCTCCATGGCCTCGCCCCTCCCTATCTCTGTAATCCCCTTCAGCCCCACAACCCCCCCGAGATATCTGCGCTCCTCTAATTCTGCCCTCTTGAGGATCCCTAATTATAATCTCTCATCCTTTGGCGGCCGTGCCTTCTGTTGCCTAGGCCCTAAGCTCTGGAATTCCCTGCCTAAACCTGTCTGCCTCGCTACCTCTCTTTCCTCCTTTAAGACGCTCCTTAAAACCTCCCTCTTTGACCAAGCTTTTGGTCACCTGCCTTAATTTATCCTTGTGTGGATCGATGTCAAATTTGTTTGTCTTAACGTACTCGTGTGCAGCGCCTTGGGATGTTTTACTATGTTAAAGGTGCTATATAAATACAAGGTGTTGTTGTTTTCGTTACCGTTACACTTAGGAATGTTAGGCGTAACCAATGTCGCAAGAACATTACTAAATCATGACAACCGAAAATAGGCATGACGAACAGGAAGGATGAATGTAATTATATATATATCTATTATCTATCTATATATATGAAAGGATCTGTCCGTCTGTATGTCTGTCTGTATGTCTGTCTGACCGCTATACACTCAAAAGTAAAAGAGCGTACCTACACATATGTTATATTAAAAGAAAGCTTATGATTAGGGGAGTCTCATAGGCGTATTTACCTTTTTGGTCAGACAAAGATTGTTCGGACAGTATACAAAAAACGTTCAAAAATCCGTTCATTAGCGGTTGACCAATCCTACCGCTCATTAGCGTTGAGTGACGTGATGGTTGACCAATCCTACAGTTCAGTGACATGATGGTTGACCAATCGGTGCGTCATGGGGGCGTTCCATTCCGTGTGTGGGCGGGACCTAATCCTGCAGCCTCCCGAAACGTAGCTGCCATTTTTTTCACTGCCTTTACTCAACAGCGAGCGGGGCAGCTGCGGCGGCCCGCCGGAGCGGGAGGTGAGTTGGGGTCATTCGGGCCGGGCCTGACAACCGCTCGGCCTGAGACACAGAGCGGGGGGAGCATCAGCGGCCGGCTGTCAACCGCTCGGCCCTGTAAACTGCCATTTTACAAAAAAGCCTTGGCAACACCGGGCCCCCCCAGCTAGTATAAATATATACTACCTGGAGTGCCCGGCAGTGCCGAGGCTTTTTTGAGGGCATGTTATTGTTGGAAGAGAGAGAGAGAGCAACTGGGGGGAAGAGAGAGAGCGACTGGGGGGAAGAGAGAGAGCGACTGGGGGGAAGAGAGAGAGCGACTGGGGGTAAGAGAGAGAGCGACTGGGGGGAAGAGAGAGAGCGACGGGGAAGAGAGAGAGCGACTGGGGGGAAGAGAGAGAGCGACTGGGGGGAAGAGAGAGCGACTGGGGGGGAAGAGAGAGAGTGACTGGGGGGAAGAGAGAGAGCGACTGGGGGGAAGAGAGAGAGCGACTGGGGGGAAGAGAGAGAGCGACTGGGGGGAAGAGAGAGAGCGACTGGGGGGAAGAGAGAGAGCGACTGGGGGGGGAAGGGAGAGAGCGACTGGGGGGAAGAGAGAGAGCGACTGGGGGGAAGAGAGAGCGACAGGGGGGGTAGGGGAGGGGGGGAAGGGGGGGGAGGGGAAGGGGGGGAGGAGGGGGAGGGGGTGTGTGGGTGGGGAAAGGGGGTGGGAAGGGTGTGGGGGGGAAGGAGGGGGGGAGGGGGGAAGGGAGAAAGGCGGGGGGGGGAGAAAGGGAGGGGGGGAAGCCAGCAGACCCTCTCCCCTCTGCCGGCGATGGCTCCACGGAGCTCAGTGCCGCCCCACGCACCGACATGGCCCAGCCGAGTGCAGCGCCCCGGTCAGCCCGAGCCCCGCCCTCCCGAGCCCGCCCCACTCCCTCCCGAGCCCCACCCCACGCCCTCCTGAGCCCCGGCTTCAAGCCCACCGATTGCAGCTGGGCCTGCGCTGGAGCCAAGCCCCGGCAACGGGCGTGAGCCGGATTGAGGCTGAGAGAGCGCCGGGCCCGGTTGCCGGGGTAACCCTTCCACCCCTCTTCCCGCTCTCCCGAGCACCGGCCTCCTGAGCCCCGCCCTCCCGAGCACCGTGTAGGTACGCTCTATAACTTTTGATTGTATAGCCGGACAGACAGACAGAGAGACAGAGAGACAGACATACTATTTTATATATATATATATATATTATATTATAGATATATAAAACAGATGTCTCTCTGTCTGTCTCTCTGTCTGTCTGTCCGGCTATACAATCAAAAGTTATAGCGCGTACCTACACATATGTTATATCAAAAGAAAACTCATCATAGGGGACTCTTGTAGGCATATTTACTTTTTGGTCGGACAAAAATTGTGCCGACGGTATCCAAAAAATGTTCAAAATTCCGCTCAGTATCCGCTCATTAGCATCGAGTGGGGGCGAGCCATCCTAGAGTTGAGTGACATGATGATTGACCAATCCTACAGCTCAGTGACCTGGTGGTTGACCAATCGGTGCGTGTGTGGGCGGGCCTTATCATTCTGAACTGAGGTGAGTGTCAGCCATCTTGATTCATAACTTTATTTTTTTTCCCACTTTCTGCATGTTTCTTTTCAAATCTAGATTTCCAGCAAAAAAAAGTTCCTTTCAAAACACAAATTGTTTTTAAAAAAAGTTAATTAATTTGTAAATCTTTTCTCTAACCTCTATAATTTTTCCTACCTTTCACCGTTTTTGCAGGCCTGGAAGCCTGGGCCTCTGTTGCCCAGCCACGCCGAGCTAGGCACCGCCCCTCCCGCAGGGCCCGCCCCACGATCGCCGCCATCTTGGTAAAGGCTGGCGGCGCGGGACTGGGCCGAGCGTAGCCATCGCCGCCATTTTGGTAAAGGCTGGCGGGGCGGGAGGGAGCCTAGCGGGAGGTGAGGTTGCGGTCACCGCGGGGCTCGGGCTCAGCTGATCGGGCGCTCATCAGGGGTCGGCCCACAACATATCGACCGGAGGAGCGGCGGCTCTCTCTCTCCTTCCCCCCCGCGGCTCGGGCGGGGGGGCGGTGCTCGGGAGGGCGGGGCTCGGGGGGCCGGTGCTCGGGAGAGCGGGAAGGGGGGGGAAGGGTTACCCCGTCAACTGGGGCCCGGCCCTCTCTCAGCCTCAAGCCGGCTCACGCCCGTTGCCGGGGCTTGGCTCCAGCGCAGGCCCAGCCGCAATCGGCGGTCTTGAAGCCAGAGCTCGGGAGGGCGTGGGGCGGGGCTCGGGCTGACCAGGGCGCTGCGCTCGGCTGGGCCGTGTCAGTGCGTGGGGCGGCACTGAGCTCCGCGGAGCCATCGCCGGCAGAGGGGAGTGAGGGTCCGTTGGCTCCCCCCCTCCCTTTCTCCCCCCTCCCTTTCTCCCTTCCCCCCTCCCCCTCCGTCCCCCACCCTTCCCCCCACACCCTTCCCACCCCCCCTTTACCCCCACACACACCCCCTCCCCCTCCCACCCCCCCTTCCCCCTCCCTCCCACTCCCCTCCCCCTCCCCCTCTCCCCCTTTACCTCCCCCCTCCCCTCCCTCCCCCTCCCCCTTCTTCCCCTCCCCTTCCCCTCCCTCCTCCCCCCCTTCCCTCCCCCCTCCCCCCCTTCCCCCCAGTCACTCTCTCTCTTACCCCCAGTCGCTCTCTCTCTTACCCCCAGTCGCTCTCTCTCTTCCCCCCAGTCGCTCTCTCTCTCCCCCCCCAGTCGCGCTCTCTCTTCCCCCCCAGTCGCTCTCTCTCTTCCCCCCAGTCGCTCTCTCTCTTCCCCCCAGTCGCTCTCTCTCTTCCCCCCAGTCGCTCTCTCTCTTCCCCCCAGTCGCTCTCTTCCCCCAGTCGCTCTCTCTTCCCCCCAGTCGCTCTCTCTCTTCCCCCCAGTCGCTCTCTCTCTTCCCCCCAGTCGCTCTCTCTTCCCCCAGTCGCTCTCTCTTCCCCCCAGTCGCTCTCTCTCTTCCCCCCAGTCACTCTCTCTCTTCCCCCCAGTCGCTCTCTCTCTTCCCCCAGTCGCTCTCTCTCTTCCCCCAGTCGCTCTCTCTCTTCCCCCAGTCGCTCTCTCTCTTCCCCCCAGTCGCTCTCTCTCTTCCCTCCAGTCGCTCTCTCTCTTCCCCCCAGTCGCTCTCTCTCATCCCCCCAGTCGCTCTCTCTCTTCCCCCAGTCGCTCTCTCTCTTCCCCCCAGTTGCTCTCTCTCTTCCCCCCAGTCGCTCTCTCTTCCCCCCAGTTGCTCTCTCTTCCCCCAGTCGCTCTCTCTCTGCCCCCCAGATCGCTCTCTCTCTTCCCCCAGTCGCTCTCTCTCTTCCCCCCAGTCGCTCTCTCTTCCCCCCAGTCACCCTCTCTCTTCCCCCCAGTCGCTCTCTCTTCCCCCCAGTCGCTCTCTCTTCCCCCAGTCGCTCTCTCTCTTCCCAGTCGCTCTCTCTTCCCCCAGTCGCTCTCTCTCCTCTCCCAGTCGCTCTCTCTCCTCCCCCCAGTCGCTCTCTCTCTTCCCCCCAGTCGCTCTCTCTCTTCCCCCCAGTCACTCTCTCTCTCTCTTCCAACAACAACATGCCCTCAAAAAAGCCTCGGCACCGCCGGGCACTCCAGCTAGTATAGATATATATAGACTTACCCTTGTCATTGTAAAATGATGCATCCTCTGAGTAACCATGAGCAATGCCATGACAGGTCCACATGTTTGGGTTAACACTGTTCAGGCTGCACTCTGCTGTCTATTCAATGAAGGCCAGCAAAGCCAGAGGTTTAAACATTCAGACCGGGGTGAACCAGCGACTAATAGAAAACGACGAATTTGGCGTAGGGACGTGACTTGATTTAATGAGGGTGATGCTGAGAAGTACTGATCGTGAGGCAAAGGTTGAGAACTGGTGAGTGAGAGAGGATTTACTGTATTGAATCCAACGCAAGTGATTTAGGAAATGCAGCTTTGTGTTAAATCTGCCGAGCCCAGGCAGGATCATCTCGTCTGTCATACCATCGTCCAAACTGCAAATTGGCTGTCGATGGTGAGGACACACTAATCTGAAGCCTCTTCTTTTATTTATTTTTATTTTTTTTTAGGAGCGAGACGTTTTATACTTTGATGCAAAAGCAGGAACATCTGATGTAAGTCCAGAAGTTGAATATTCGTTGCATGTTTGACTTATTCAACTTTCGGCTGCTCTCTCTGTGTCTTTGCTGTTGTACCAAGGTCTTGTCTCACTGTGACCAAGGAAGCTGAGAAATGCAAAGAAAGGGGTGGCGGGGTGACTCTCAGTTCTGATTTGGGGCTGATGGGCACATGTGGGACACGGTGATTCAACGGAAAGAATCAACAGAGATCGTCCGCACCTGCCTTCCCATCCTTAACAAGACATCAAGCTCCCCCATCCCTCCTGAATGTGTCGGCTGGTTTAGCCAGTGAGTGGCTGAACCATTAAGACCAGGAAGGTTTAACCCCCATCTGTGCCAAGTTAGCTGATCTCATCTGCGATGGCAGCAGGACCACACTAAATGGCCTCAGTGCCACCGGATATAGAAGGAGGGGAATCGGGCAGGATGGCCACTCCTGATAGTACCCAGTAATACCAGCCAGAAGCACATGTGTGTGGCTGCTGCGATATCCCCCATAACTAACAGTCACAGCTGAGGCTCACGCATGGCAAATGTCACCTAGGCAAAATATTGGAGGGCAGCTAGTATGCCTCAAACCATATCCCAACAAGGAGTCAGAGAAATGTGGTGAATGAAAAAGCATTTGAAAAACCCTATTAAATCTCAGCTCCTGCAAGGAACATCCATCCCACTTAAATCAAATAATATAGGAATCATGGTAGACTGGGACAGTAAGAGTATCACAGATACGAAGGTACAAGAAAGGAGGACTAGTAAAGACCAGCTGGTCCATCGGGCCAGTCCTATACTGGCTTGGTGTGGCTTGTGTACACTATCACCCCATCCCCCCACTCACTCACCCTCACACAGCCTCCTAAGGGAGGGGAGAAAAAAACCTAGGCCAATTTAGGAAAAAAACTCTGGGAGATTCCTCTTTGATTCCCCAAAAATGATCAAACAATCTCCAGGAGACCACAGTTGTGCTGGCGTATTGTACATGCTGTGTGTTGTATGCTTTCGTGTTGTGTGTTTTATGTTGTGTGCCGTGTATTGTGACAGTTCCCTATAGTTAAACTTCCCTCCACATTGAGAATGCTTGACGAATGCCTTGTGGTCCTGGCACCTGAAGGATGTATGGTCTTCCATTGTAATGTCACTCTGAAAGAATTGCTGTTTGAAGTCATTTTATTTAATATGAATTTCTCTGGTCACTGAGGTAAGAAGTGTTAGAACACTTTCCATTTCCAGCAGTCCTTGCCAGCATCAAGCACTCCCCGGTCAGGTAGAGCGCAAAGAAGATACAGCAAAAAGCTCCCTCTGCTCTTGCCAATGCAGTGCCCCAGCCCTAGAAGGACAGCCAGTACTGCTCCAGCATGATATTACTACTTTGGTACCAATTTGTGTTGAATTAGGGGCCAAGTTGTGCTGTGGACCCCAAGTCTAATAGGAACTGGACGCTGGCAACCAAAGTCATGTCACTTATGACCGCTATAGGCAACAGTCAGAGGAGACTTTCCTCCCATCGGTCTGGATTTGATCCCAGAGGTGAAAGGACAGTGACTACCCCACTGCACTAACCAGTCCTTTTAAATCATTTTTTTCTGGTTAAGAAAACCCATTAACATTTTAGAAAAATAAATTCTTGAGCAGTGCCGAGCTGGCATTCAAATGGAGCACTGTGCGGGGAATGTACGAAGGAATCGCTCTACTCAATAAGATCATCATCTGGCTCCTGCATGTGTTGCCACTGATTGTCAATGGTTCTGTGCTGATAGTTGAGGTGTGTAGGTCACGCTGACTCTGCTCCTTTTAACCTCTACTTTTAACTTTACAGTCAGAATCAGGGGAATTTATAATGGGGAATAAAGAAATGGCAGACCAATTAAATACATACTTTGGTTCTGTCTTCACAAAGGAGGACACAAATAACCTCCCAGAGATGTCGGTGAACATAGGGTCTAATGAGAGGGAGGAACTGAATGAAATCAGTATTTGTAGAGAAATGGTGTTGGGGAAAATGACGGGATTGAAGGCCGATAAATCCCCAGGACCTGATAACGTAGGGTACTTAAGGAAGTGGCCCTAGAAATAATAGATGCATTGCTGGTCATCTTGCAAAATTCTATAGACTCTGGAACAGTTCCCATGGATTGGAGGGTAGCTAATGTTACCCCACTATTCAAAAAAGGTGGTAGAGAGAAAACGGGGAATTATAGACCAGTAAGCCTGACATTGGTAGTGGGGAAAATGTTAGAGTCCATTATAAAAGATGTAATAGCAGAGCACTTGGAAAAAAGTGACCGGATCGGACAAAGTCAACATGGATTTACAAAAGGCAAATCGTGCTTGACTAATCTACTGGAATTTTTTGAGGATGTAACTGGTAGAATAGATAAGGGAGAACCAGTGGATGTGGTGTATTTGGACTTTCAGAAAGCTTTCAATAAGGTCCCGCATAAGAGATTAGTGTGTAAAGTTAAAGCACAAGGGATTGGGGGCAAGGTACTGACTTGGATAGAGAACTGGTTGGCAGACAGGAAGCAAAGAGTTGGAATTAATGGGTCTTTTTCCGAGTGGCAGGCAGTGACAAGTGGGGTACCGCAGGGATCGGTGCTAGGACCCCAGCTATTCACTATATATATTAATGATCTAGACAAGGGAACTAGATGTAATATCTCCAAGTTTGCAGATAACACAAAGCTGGGTGGGCGTGTGTGCTGTGAGGAGGATGCCGAGAAACTCCAGTATGATTTGGACAGGTTGGGTGATTGGGCAGATGCATGGCAAATGCAGTATAATGTGGATAAATGCGAGGTTATCCACTTTGGTGGCAAAAACAGGAAGGCAGATTATTATCTGAAAGGCAATAGATTGGGAGAAGGGAAAGTGCAACGAGACCTGGGTGTCCTTGTGTACCAGTTGCTGAAGGTAAGCATGCAGGTGCAGCAGGCGGTTAAGAAGGCAAATGGTGCGTTGGCCTTCGTAGCGAGAGGATTCAAGTACAGGAACAAGGATGTCTTGCTGCAGTTGTACAGGGCCTTGGTGAGACCACACCTTGAGTATTGTGTGCAGTTTTGGTCGCCTTATCTGAGGAAGGATGTTCTTGCCATGGAGGGAGTGCAGTGAAGATTCACCAGACCGATACCTGGGATGGCAGGAATGACGTATGAGGAGAGATTGGGTCGATTTGGCTTATACTCGCTGGAGTTTAGAAGAATGAGAGGGGAGCTCATTGAAACTTATAAAATTCTAACAGGACTAGACAGACTAGATGCAGGAAGGATGTACCCGATGGCGGGGGAGTCCAGAACCAGGGGTCACAGTCTAAAGATAAGGGGTAAGCCATTTAGGACAGAGATGAGGAGGAATTTCTTCACCCAGAGAGTGGTGAACCTGTGGAATTCTCTACCACAGAAGGCAGTTGAGGCCAATTCATTAAATATATTCAAGAAGGAGTTAGATATATTTCTTAAGGTTAAAGGGATCAAGGGATATGGGGAGAAAGCAGGGACAGGGTACTGAATTTGGATGATCAGCCATGATCTCATTAAATGGCAGAGCAGGCTCGAGGGGCCGAATGGTCTACTCCTGCTCCTATCTTCTATGTTTCTATGTTATGTTTCTACCAGTGTTGTCCCAGACCTGTTCAGTGGAGTCAACCATGTTCCATATCTACGGGCATGTGCCCCTGCATGCGAAACAGAATGTACAGGAGATGGGAGTTATACAGACCAGTAGGTGCCAAATTCGATTCCTCGTCTGCGTTGAGTTAGCTGATCCCTGCCAGGTTGCCATATTGACCTCCGGGATCAGGGAGGGATGGAGGAAAGCAGCCATGGTTACTGCTGCTGCTCCCTGTCCTGTGACTGCTACTGGGATTGTGTGCACGTAGAAATCAGGTAAGGACAGGATGTAGCTCGGCTACAACACGACATCAACAACTTGCATTCATGTGGCACCTATAACGTAGTAAATGTCCCAAAGCACATCACAGGAGCACAATCAAACAAAATTTGACACCGAGCCACACAGAAAGAGATATTAGGACAGGTGACCAAAAGCTTGGTGAAAGAGAAAGCTTTTAAGGATCATCCTAAAGGTGGAGAGGTTTAGGGAGGGAATTCCAGAGCTTAGGGCCTCGGCAGCTGAAGGCACAGCCGGCAATGGTGGAGCAATGCAAATCGGGGATACACAAGAGGCCAGAATTGGAGGAGTGCAGAGATCTCAGAGGGTTGTGGGGCTGGAGGAGGTTGGGGGAGGGGAGAGAGAGGGAGGGGCGAGGCCAGGTACAGTTGAACAGCCTGCCGGCACTCGCTGTCCAGTTCATACACGAGGCCGGTTGGACAAGGCAGTGGGAGGCCTGTGGAATGCTATCACAGCACTGTCAATGGCAGCGACTAGGGAAATGGCTGCTGTGAGTTGTTTGGTAGGATACAGTGATCAATATGTTTGTCCTGTAAATGGATGTACTAGCTGGTTAAATTGGAGGTTGTTTACCCCCTAGTCTCAGTGAGGTACTCTCACAATGTGAGCTCAGCCAACTCATGTCTGTATCTCTAGTTATAATGGAATTCTTGTTCTAGGCCATGTGGGATTGTGCCGTGCTGTCTTGGCTGTTAATAAGTTTGCTGAGCAGGGAGCTTGGAGGACGTTCTGTGTTCACGATGATTAAATTGCTGTAATGGTACAGGTTAATCTAAACATATCGCTGTTTTATGTTCTATGGCACCGGCTGCAATGTCAACACACGCTCAACGTTCTCCAAAGTCTTTCATATTTTCAAGCACTGCCACCCACTGGGAGTTTACACATGCTCCAGAAATAGTGATACTGCTTCAGCTCCCAACTAGCAGGAAATCCAAGAATTCGGGAAATAATCAGGATATTAGTAAGGAAATGATTGCAGGCTGAAAGAATACAGGGGTTTAAGGGCTCTGCAAAAACTCTTCTAGACCCAGATCCAGATCCAGACCCAAACGTCCGCCTTTCTCACTGTTACTGCAGGCCTAACCTTGCTGTATCAAGGTGACTATTGGGCTACAATGTGATTCTCAGAATGTCTACTCAAGATGGCTATTGTAACAGGACTGATGAGACACTGCCTCCTCTCCAATCCAGGGCAGTTCTTGACCCCTTTTTTGGTAGCTTCAGCCCATTAATCCCACTCCACCCAGAGTCCCTGACTGATTATTTGGTGTCAGCTGTGGCTCAGTGGGTGGCACTCTCACCTCTGAGTCAGAAAGTTGTGAGTTCTAGCCCTACTCCAGAGACTTATGCTATGTAATCTAGGTTGACACTTCAGTACAGCACTGAGATAGTGCCGCCTTCTGAATGAGACATTAAACCGAGGCCCCGACTACCCATTCAGGTGGATGTAAAAGATCTCATGGCACTACAGGAAACTCTCGTTTAAACGGCACCTAAATATCTGGAATTCTCTATTAACCGGCAAAATTCATACTCCGAAAACAACACCTCAATAACCGGGTCCGCGTCCGAGTCTCCCGCGGTGGCCGAGTTAGTCAGTGGGGGTAGTTCTCCAAACTGCCACTACTCGGCTTCTTCGCGCTGTCGGAAGTCCAAACATCTCAATAACAGGAGTCTGACTCTCCCGCGCTGCCGGTAGTCTCTTCCCATCTGCCATTTTTCTGTGTGTCTCTCCATCTTTATCATGAATTATCTCCCCCATCTTGCATTATGGAATTATGTTTGTTAAAAATAGCCTCAGTAGATAACCCTCTCTGTCATCCGGAATTTTTAATCAACTGACACCATCCTGGTCCCGTCGGTGCCGGATACCAAACAGTTTCCTGTATTTCAAAGTTGAGCAGGGGTGTTGCCCCCAGTGTCCTGGCCAATATTTATCCCTCAACCAACCACTAAAACAGATTATTTGGTCATTACCACATTGCTGTTTGTGGGATCTTGGCTGCCGCTGAAGTGACTACACTTCAAAAGTACTTAATTGTCTGTAAAGCACTTTGGGACATCCTAAAATCATGAAAGGCACTAAGTAAATGCAAAGCTTCTTTCATGGACTCCTACTCCCTGTCCCACATGTTGATTCGTTTCTTCAGCAAGCACTATGGTCATTCCCAAACCAGCCTGAAAAAGTCAAGCACTGCTGTTTACATTTCTCTAACCCTCACTCTGCCTTATCAACAAATACCAATCCAAACCCTTTTAAAATTGCCAGTTAAACCTCAATCTAATTCCTCCTCTGGGAGTCTGTGGGTGAGAAAGGCTTTTTCTAACCTGCAACCCCTTGCTTGAGGCTTGTGAATGCTGTACTTGTGTCATCTTGTCATATACTCTTTTGTTGTGTATGTAACCTGTTCCACCTTAAGAGAGCTTAAGCCTGTTCCACCTTAAGAGATGTACTACTTTCTCAGGCTGCTGTAGACGTAATACCGGGGGTGAACACACCGGTATATAAGCACTGTGCAGTAATCTTGTATTCAGTGTAGTCCCTACCTCCAACCAGTAAAGACCTGTTTTATTGTTACTGATTAAGTCTGAGTATTAATTACTTGAACAACTCACAGACTTAACATCTTTGCCAAAGTTAAGTAGCTTTGTTTACTTCACCTTTATCTGTACCCATTGTTACATATTCTCTGAAACAGTAACTATATCTCAGACCTTATCTATCCTGCCTGCAAGTACCTGCTAACAGCTCTCTCTAGTTTCAGAGTGGACACTCTCTATCACCAACACCACCTTCATCACAGAAGGCTGTTGTTTGTACCAGTCTTCCATGCAATGATGCTTCCTCTGGGGAAGGTTTTCTTAGCAATTACGTTAAAAATAAGGAAAGATGTATGTTTATGGGAGAAAAAGGAATTGAATTTCGATTATCGTGGACTGTTAAAGCTCTTCCATTTGTCCATTGGAATGTAGCAGTTGCTCTGGGTGGTGACTTGTCATGGATGATAGTGGATCTCCTTCATTGGATCTGAACAACTGAGTGATTTCGAAATTCCAGGGGCCACATTCACACATCACAGGACAGCGGCCGATGCCCTGTACATATTTAAGTGCATTGATTGGATTGCTGAATTGCTGGCAGTTATAAGGGGAAGTGACTCCACCATTACATTTTATCTTAATAACAACGGGGGCAAAGAATAAGGATGGGGAGGTGATTATTGATCATTCACCAAAGGTATCCAATCTGTGTTGTAATTTGTATAACTTGCAAGATGCCGATACTAATAGATTCTGATTTAGGATTTATCCACCAATGAGGTGACAGCATCAGAAGAGGACTTTCCAACCCTCCAGGGCCACAAAATCCATAGAGGATAAACCAGTGAGTAAGAAGTATCAGCACTAACAGGATTGATGAGGACTGGTCTTCATGGGCTGTATTACCAGAACATAGAGTCATAGAATGATACAAAACTGAAGGAGGCCATTCGGCCCACCGCGCCTGTGCCGGGCTGCATGTGGCCCATGGGTCATAATTTAGACAGCCTGATGGAGGTGTCATCCGATTATTTAACTAGGAATGTAAGCACAGAACATTTAGACACTAGAGAGTAGAACAAGTATTCTGCCACAGACTCCCCAGTGACAGCAGTTTAGGCTGCTCTTTCCAGAGAAAAAAGGAAGGATGAACATCTGTTTATGAATGCAATTGAAGATTGATGGGGTAAGTACAGGCTGAGGTGATCAAATGCTACATGGAATATGATAGTTCCTGGGTCGCTGGGACCACAGAGATATCATCTGTGGAGAGCAGCCATCCAGAGTGTAATAGTAGCGGTGTAAGGAGGTGTAGAGACAAAAGTTTATGGTACAGGACACCATCAAAATTGAGAAGAGTGAAAAAAGAAGATAAAACAAATCAGGAGTTAGTGATTAGGTGACACCAAGCTTGGGCTTGGTTTTATTACAACCAATAACTTGCACTCATACAGTGCCTTTAACATGGCTAAATGTCCCAAGTGCTTCATACGAGGATGGGGGAGGAGGAGAGCATATGCCTAGCTGGACTGAGGGCGGGTGCTGATTAGGATGCTGGGAGAACTACCTGTTTTTATTAAACAGTTGTGGAGGTGACTGAAAGAGTGGTGGAAAGAGATTCTCAAGAAGAAGATAGTGAAGGTAAGGATTTTACTGAAATATTGCTCAAAAATATCTCTCTGAAAATGTTTTAATTCACTGCCAGCATTTACTGCCCATCCCTAATTGCCCTTGAGAAGGTGGTGGTGAGCCATCTTACTTGAACAGCTGAGTGTCTTGCTTGGCCATTTTAGAGGGCAGTTAAGAGTCAACTTGATGCCATGGGTCATGATCTAAACATAGGGAGGATGTAGGGAGAGAAAGAACAAGTGGAGGAGGAGAATTGGAGAGGAGGAAGCACATGTCAGGAGTGGAAGAGTATGTGTGAGAGGGAGTGCATGTCGGAAGGAAACGTATATAGGGAGGGAGCGCGTGTAGGGAGAAGAGAATGTGAGGGAGGGCCAGTTGTGGAGGAAAACATGTTGGGAAGGGAAAAGTGTGAGTTACAAAGGCCGTGTAGGGGAGGGAAAGAGCATGTAGGGAACAAAATGCACGTGGGGGGCGAAAGAGAATGTAGGGGAGAGAAAGACCGTGGTGGAGGAAGAGTGGTGGCAGGAAGAAATAGTATAGTATAGTGGAAAATTGTAGATGGATTAAGGGTGCAGAGGGAAGCAGAGTGTGGGGAAAGGAAGAGAATCGAGGGGAAGGAAGAGTGTAGTGGGAGGGGAAGAGGCAGGAGGAGGAGGCTCCATTAACATCCACCATCCTTAATGATGGCGGAGCCCAGCACATGAGTGCAAAAGACAAGGCTGAAGCATTTGCAATCATCTTCAGCCAGAAATGCTGTGTGGATGATCCAACTCCTCCTGAGGTCCTCACCATCACAGAAGCCAGTCTTCAGCTAATTTGATTCACTCCACGTGATATCAAGAAATGGCCGACCGCACTGGATACAGCAAAGGCTATGGGCTCCAACAACATCCCGGCTGTAGTGCTTTCTTTTTAATATTCATTCCTGGGGTGTGGGGGTTGCTGGCAAGGCCAGCATTTATTGTCCATCCCTAATTGCCCTTGAGAAGGTGGTGGTGAGCCACCTTCTTGAACCGCTGCAGTCCGTGTGCTGAAGGTACACCCACAGTGCTGTTAGGGAGGCAGTTCCAGGATTTTGACCCAGCGACGATGAAGGATCAGCAATATACTTCCAGGTCAGGATGGAGTGTGTCATGGAGGGGAACTTGGAGGTGGTGGTGTTCCCATGCGCCTGTTGCCCTTGACCCTCTAGGTGGTAGAGGTCGCGGGTTTGCGAGGTGCTGTCGAAGAAGCCTTGGCAAGTTGCTGCAGTGCATCTTGTAGATGGTACACACTGCAGCCACGGTGCGCCGGTGGTGGAGGGAGTGAACTTTTAAGGTGGTGGATGGGGTGCCAATTAAGTGGGCTGCTTTGTCCTGGATGGTGTCGAGCTTTTTCAGTGTTGTTGGAGCTGCACTCATCCAGGCCAATGGAGAGTATTCCATCACATTCCTTACTTGTGCCTTGTAGATGGTGGAAAGCTTTGGGGAGTCGGGAGGTGAGGCACTCGCTGCAGGATACCCAGCCTCTGACCTGCTCTTGTTGCCACTGTATTTATGTGGCTAGTCCAGTTAAGTTTCTGGCCAATGGTGACCCCCAGGATGTTGATGGTGCATGTGAGCACAGACTGCTTCATTATCTGAGGAGTTGCAAATGGAACTCAACACTGTGCAATCATCAGTGAACATCCCCACCTCAGACCTTATGATGGAGGGAAGATCATTGATGAAGGAGCTGAAGATGGTTGGACCTAGGACATTGCCCTGAGGAACTCCTGCAGCGATGTCCTGGGGCTGAGATGATTGTCCTTCAGCATCCACAACCATCTTCTTTTGTGCTAGGTATGACTCCAGCCAGTGGCGAGTTTTCCCCCTGATTCCCATTGACTTCAGTTTTACTAGGGCTCCATGATGCCACACTCGGTCAAATGCTGTCTTGATGTCAAGGGCAGTCACTCTCACCTCACCTCTGGAATTCCGCTCTTTTGTCCATGTTTGGATCAAGGCTGTAATGAGGCCTGGGGGAACTCAAACTGAGCATCAGTGAGCAGGTTATTGGTGAATAAGTGCACTGTCGACGACACCTTCCATCACTTTGCTGATGATTGAGAGTAGACTGATGGGGCAGTAATTGGCTGGATTGGATTTGTTCTGCTTCATTCCCCAGGACTAGATCCAGCAATGCCTCCTTCCTCATTCGACAGGAAACATACTGATCAAGAAAGTTCTCCTGAACATACTTCAGAAATTCCTCCCCCACTCTGCCCCTAACACGATCACTACCCCATTCAGTATTGGGGTAGTTAAAGTCTCCCATTATCACTACTCTATATGTTGTGTATGTACCTTTAAGAGAATAACTGGTCTCAGACTGCAGTACCGGCAGTGACCACCCCTGTATAAAAGGCGCTAATAAGCCTCTGTAGTTTCAGTTTTCCGATTGAATCCTGTCAGTAAAGACTTGTTTTGTTCAACTCCTGCTGTCCGTGTCTCAATCATACACGGACATAATACTGGCGACGAGCAGATATGAACTTACCTACAGTCTGCACCACCTCCTGGGATCCATTCCTGCAGCGAAGTGAGCAGAGGTCGAGGCCTGAAGGAAGAAAGAAGCAGTAGAAACGGGCGTCGACCATGGGCATCCGCCCCTGTGTTAGCGGAGTTGAAGATTGCTGGAGAAGCTGTCGAAAGCGGGGCCTGATTCCTGTCGACGGTGCTTCAGCTAATCGGGCTGGTGGCAGGTAGTACACTGATCCTTCCTGGGCTGCGGCGGTCGCGAACTCGAGCGGGTGGTTTGCAACGGGGCCGAGCAGCGTTGTCGGGAAGAGGAGAGAGAGAGGGTGGAGCACACAGGGCGCGGCCGGTGCTACGAAGCCGGGCTGCGTATAAACCCGAGAAGAGAGGGGCAAGAGTCCCACAGGGTTGTTCCACGACGGGAAAATAATAAAAAAAAGAAATATTAAACACACAGGAAACAGCGAGGAGCTGCAGGTTGCAATGGAAACCGCGGAAAGCAGCGCTAGCAACAGCGGGGAAGAAGGCAAAAGTGCGGGAAGCACCATCTTAATCAGCGGGGGAAGAAGGCAAAGCGCAGGAGGCGCCATTTTGTTAAATCGGGGAAGAAGGCAAAGCGCGGGAGGCGCCATCTTAGATTTTCAAGATGCCGAAGACTGGCTGTATCACTGCCTTTGATAATACAATAGAGGACTGGACCACATATGTGGAAAGAGTCGAGGTATATTGCGAGGCAAACAAAATAGTCGATGAGAAAAAGGCATCGGTATTGCTAAACTTAATGGGCGCTAGAACGTACGGCCTATTGCGGGACCTGATTACTCCAGCCAAACCAAAGGCGAAGAGTTTTAACGAAATTGTTGCTGTCCTACAGGAACACCTAAACCCTGCACCGCTGTTGATAGCCGAAAGATTTAAATTCCACAGGAGAACTCAGCATAAAGATGAGAGCAATGCTGAGTACCTTACGGAACTACGCAAGCTATCAAAGCACTGCCAGTTCGGAGCAGGACTGGCAGATACACTACGGGACAAATTTGTCTGTGGACTCCTGAGTGAAGGAACACAGAAGAAGTTACTCTCAGAGAAAGAGCTGACGCTAGATAAGGCTTTGAGCATGGCAGTAGCATACGAAGCAGCAACCAGGGGAGCTGCGGAAATACAACAAAAGCCACAGGAATATGGCAACCACGCAATGACACGGGGATTTGCAAAATGTTATCGCTGCGGCAGAACTAACCATGACCAGAAGGACTGCTGGTCCAAGGACAAAATATGCAGGCAATGCGGAAAGATGAGACACATTGCACGAGTTTGCAGGTCTGGGAAGAAGACCAGCGACAACAAAAAGGCTACTAAGGAACCGTACAAGAAAGTACAAAAGATGACGGACAGTAGTTCCGAAGACCAGATGAGCGATAGTGAATCCGGGAACAAGAGACTAAGCTGTCTCAAACTTCACAACATAATCGCAAAAGAGGATCACCGAACCATTTGGGTCACCCTCACGATAGCAGGGTCCCAAGTTAAAATGGAATTGGATACAGGATCAGCGCTAACCGTCATGAATCGACGAGACTACGAGCGGCTATTCTCACACATACCCTTGAGGGAGACATCCATCATCTTGATGACGTATACGGGGCATAAAGTATACCCCAGAGGGAAAATAAGGGTGCCTGTCAAATACAACGGCAAGAAAATACGGAAATTGTATCTCTACATACTGCCAAATGTTGGACCATCGTTATTGGGACATGAATGGATCAGGAAGATAAACTTAGATTGGCACTCCATTCATGCAATGACGGTGGACGGTAAAAAAGATGAAGACGTCACTCCTGGACGATTGTCAACAATCTTAGCTAACGCCAAAGAGGTATTTCAACAAGAACTGGGCACTCTTAAAGGCGTAACCGCCTCGATAAAAATAGAAGAGAATGCAATTCCCAAGTTTTTCAAAGCAAGACCGGTACCATATGCAATTCGCCCAGCCGTCGAGGCAGAGCTGGAGAATCTGGAGAAGGCAGGCGTGTTGTCTAAGGTCGACTGGAGCGAGTGGGCGACACCCATCGTTCCTGTCATGAAGAAAACGTTAAGCAATAAGTCTGAGGAGCCAAGGAAGGTTCGCATCTGTGGGGATTTCAAGGTGATGGTGAACCCAGTCCTTCACACAGTACAATATCCTCTTCCAAGGATAGAAGACATCTTCGCCTCACTGTCTGGAGGGAAGCGTTTTACAAAAATTGACCTAGCACAAGCATATTTGCAGATGGAGGTTGAAGAATCCTCTAGGAAGTATCTCACGATAAACACTCACAAAGGTCTTTACCAGTATCATCGATTGGTATTCGGAGTAGCATCGGCTCCGGCGATATGGCAAAGAGCGATGGAACAAGTCCTGCAAGGGATTCCGGGGACTCAGTGTTACTTGGATGACATCCTTGTGACAGGTGAAGATGACAGTGAACACCTTAGCAACCTAGAACAGGTGCTCACAAGACTACGGGAACATGGGCTACGAGCCAACCGCCCCAAGTGCGAGTTTTTTAAGAAACAGATATTGTATTGTGGCCACGTGATTGATGAAGAGGGGTTACATAAGTCCCCTGACAAAATTGAAGTGGTTGTTAAGGCCCCAGCACCTGAAAATGTGTTGCAACTGAGGTAATTCCTCGGATTGGTGAATTACTACCATAAGTTTTTGCCGAATTTGTCGACAATCCTGCACCCACTGAACGCCCTGCTGCGAATGGGAGTAACATGGAAATGGAGCAATGAATGTAAGCGGGCCTTTCAGAAGAGTAAGGACTTAATCACTTCAAGAGAAGTATTGGCTCACTACAACCCAGCACTGCCAATCAGATTGGCGTGTGATGCGTCTCCCTACGGCATTGGGGCGGTACTGTCACGTAAATTCCTTGATGGTTTAGAGAGGCCGATAGCTTTTGCGTCACGCTCGTTAACTTCTGCCGAGCGTAACTATGCCCAGATTGACAGAGAGGCCCTCAGCCTAGTGTGGGGGGTGAAGAAGTTCAATCACTACCTGCACGGTCAAAAATTTACTCTACTAACCGATCATCAACCTCTTGTCTCCATTTTCAACCCTCAGAAGGGCGTACCGATAATGACAGCGCAACGGCTGCAGAGGTGGTCCCTTTTCCTAGGGGCACACCAATATGACATTGAGTACAAAGGAACTAAACAGCATGGGAATGCTGATGGATTGTCATGCCTACCGTTGCCGACGGTGGAAGAAGAAGACCTTGCAGTGGATCCAATGGAGTTATTCCACTCGACCATAGTCGAATGTCTCCCTGTGACGAATGCAAACATAGAAAAGGAAACACGGAATGACCCGACACTATCACGGGTCTATGATTTAACGGTGAAGGGATGGCCAGCACATGGCGAACCACTGTTGCCAGCATTCTCGCCGAGAAGAGAACAGCTGTCAGTGTGCAGAGAAACCTTGATGTGTGGATCCAGAGTAGTAATTCCACCTAAGTTGACGGATAGAGTGCTCAATGAGCTTCATGAGGGTCATCTGGGTGGGGTAAAAATGAAGAACTTAGCCAGAGCGTTTGTGTGGTGGCCGGAAATCGATAGAGAAATCGAAGAGATGACCAAGAGCTGTGCAGTATGCCAGAAGGTCCAAAACGCCCCACCACAAGCTCCTCTACATCCATGGGAGTGGCCCTCATCTCCATGGCAAAGGGTGCACATTAATTTTGCTGGTCCCTTCATGGACTCGATGTTTTTAATTGCGGTGGATGCACATTCAAAGTGGCCAGAGGTAATAAAAATGTCTTCAACCACCACAGAAAAAACTATCACAGTTTTACGAACCATATTCGCCAGGAATGGGCTGCCTGAACAGATTTGCTCTGACAATGGACCACAGTTTGTGTCTGAAGAATTCCGGAGGTTCTTAAAGAACAATGGTGTTAAGCATTACACATCTGCCCCATATCATCCAGCCACTAATGGATTGGCCGAGAGGTTTGTTCAAACATTCAAGAAGGCTATCAAGGCAATGTGTAATGAAGATTTACCCCTACAACACAAGGTGGACAACTTCTTGTTTGCCGACCGGAATGCGACACATGCGGTTACCAACCAAACTCCAGCCATGATGTTCTTCAATCGAAGACTACGATGCCGCTTGGATTTGGTTAAGCCAAACGTCCGAAGAGATGTGGAGAACAGGCAGTTTCAGAATATGAATGAAAGGCCGACCAGGAGTTTTAAGATAGGTCAACCAGTTTTGGCCCGGGACTACCGCACTGAGAAATGGCAGCCAGGAACGATTTGTACACGGCAAGTACCTCTCATGTATACCGTGGACGTTGGAGAGAGCATTGTAAGACGCCATGCTGACCAGATTCTAGAGTCACTGGAAAACGTCAACTCCACACCACGATCTGATACACCTGACAATGAAATCGACGTACCAATTGCAGCTACCGCAGAATCGGTGATATTGGAAGCAGATGAACCAAACAACGACATTGATCCCGACTCAACCTTGCCAGAGGAACCTGATACCCCAAAGAGGCGTTATCAGACAGAATCAGGAAGCCTCCTCAAAGACTGAACTTATAATTGCTTAAACTTAACTAATTACAATCACAATTACGGTTGCTAGATACATTGGTTATCATTTAGTAGTTAAATGAATGTTATGTACTGTTTATCTAAAAGGGGAGGAATTGTTGTGTATGTACCTTTAAGAGAATAACTGGTCTCAGACTGCAGTACCGGCAGTGACCACCCCTGTATAAAAGGCGCTAGTAAGCCTCTGTAGTTTCAGTTTTCCGATTGACTCCTTTCAGTAAAGACTTGTTTTGTTCAACTCCTGCTGTCCGTGTCTCAATCATACATGGACATAATACTATAGTTATTGCACCTCTCAGTAATTTCCTTGCAAATCTTCTGCTCTATCTCTTCCCCACTATTTGATGGCCTATAAAATACACCAAGTAGCGTCATAGCTCCTTTATTGTTTCTTAACTCCAACCAAATAGATCACTCCTCAAGAACAGTCCTGTGTTAGTACAGAATCAATATTGTTCAGTCCTGTGTTAGTACAGAATCAATATTGTTCAGTCCTGTGTTAGTACAGTATCAGTATTTTTCAGTCCTGTGTTAGTATAGTACCAGTATTGTTCAGTCCTGTGTTAGTATAGTATCAATATTGTTCAGTCCTGTGTTAGTACAGTATCAGTATTTTTCAGTCCTGTTAGTACAGTATCAGTGTTGTTCAGTCCTGTGTTAGTACAGTATCAGTGTTGTTCAGTCCTGTTAGTACAATATCAGTATTGCACAGTCCTGTGCTAGTACAGTATCAGTATTCAGTCCTGTGTTAGTACAGTATCAGTATTGTTCAGGCCTGTGTTAGTACAGTATCAGTATTCAGTCCTGTGTTAGTACAGTATCAGTATTGTTCAGTCCTGTGTTAGTACAGTATCAGTATTGCACAGTCCTGTGTTAGTACAGTATCAGTGTTGTTCAGTCATGTTAGTACAGTATCAGTATTGTTCAGTCTTGTGTTAGTACAGTATCAGTATTGTTCAGTCCTGTGTTAGTACAGTATCAGCATTGTTCAGTCTTGTGTTAGTACTGTATCAGTATTGTTCAGTCCTGTGTTAGTACAGTATCAGTATTGTTCAGTCCTGTGTTAGTACAGTATCAGTATTGTTCAGTCCTGTGTTAGTACAGTATCAGTATTGTTCAGTCCTGTGTTAGTACTGTATCAGTATTGTTCAGTCCTGTGTTAGTACAGTATCAGTGTTGTTCAGTCCTGTGTTAGTACAGTATCAGTGTTGTTCAGTCATGTTAGTACAGTATCAGTATTGTTCAGTCCTGTGTTAGTACAGTATCAGTGTTGTTCAGTCATGTTAGTACAGTATCAGTATTGTTCAGTCTTGTGTTAGTACAGTATCAGTGTTGTTCAGTCATGTTAGTACAGTATCAGTATTGTTCAGTCCTGTGTTAGTACAGTATCAGTATTGTTCAGTCCTGTGTTAGTACAGTATCAGTATTGTTCAGTCTTGTGTTAGTACAGTATCAGTATTGTTCAGTCCTGTGTTAGTACAGTATCAGTATTGCACAGTCCTGTGTTAGTACAGTATCAGTATTGTTCAGTCCTGTGTTAGTACAGTATCAGTGTTGTTCAGTCATGTTAGTACAGTATCAGTATTGTTCAGTCCTGTGTTAGTACAGTATCAGTATTGCACAGTCCTGTGTTAGTACAGTATCAGTGTTGTTCAGTCATGTTAGTACAGTATCAGTATTGTTCAGTCTTGTGTTAGTACAGTATCAGTATTGTTCAGTCCTGTGTTAGTACAGTATCAGTATTGTTCAGTCTTGTGTTAGTACAGTATCAGTATTGTTCAGTCCTGTGTTAGTACAGTATCAGTATTGTTCAGTCCTGTGTTAGTACAGTATCAGTATTGTTCAGTCTTGTGTTAGTACAGTATCAGTATTGTTCAGTCCTGTGTTAGTACAGTATCAGTATTGTTCAGTCGTGTTAGTACAGTATCAGTATTGTTCAGTCATGTGTTAGTACAGTATCAGTATTGTTCAGTCCTGTGTTAGTACAGTATCAGTATTGTTCAGTCGTGTTAGTACAGTATCAGTATTGTTCAGTCTTGTGTTAGTACAGTATCAGTATTGTTCAGTCATGTGTTAGTACAGTATCAGTATTGTTCAGTCGTGTTAGTACAGTATCAGTATTGTTCAGTCTTGTGTTAGTACAGTATCAGTATTGTTCAGTCCTGTGTTAGTACAGTATCAGTATTGTTCAGTCCTGTGTTAGTACAGTATCAGTATTGTTCAGTCGTGTGTTAGTACAGTATCAGTATTGTTCAGTCCTGTGTTAGTACAGTATCAGTATTGTTCAGTCCTGTGTTAGTACAGTATCAGTATTGTTCAGTCCTGTGTTAGTACAGTATCAGTATTGTTCAGTCCTGTGTTAGTACAGTATCAGTATTGTTCAGTCGTGTGTTAGTACAGTATCAGTATTGTTCAGTCCTGTGTTAGTACAGTATCAGTATTGTTCAGTCGTGTGTTAGTACAGTATCAGTATTGTTCAGTCGTGTTAGTACAGTATCAGTATTGTTCAGTCCTGTGTTAGTACAGTATCAGTATTGTTCAGTCTTGTGTTAGTACAGTATCAGTATTGTTCAGTCGTGTTAGTACAGTATCAGTATTGTTCAGTCCTGTGTTAGTACAGTATCAGTATTGTTCAGTCCTGTGTTAGTACAGTATCAGTATTGTTCAGTCGTGTGTTAGTACAGTATCAGTATTGTTCAGTCGTGTTAGTACAGAATCAGTATTGTTCAGTCGTGTTAGTACAGTATCAGTATTGCACAGTCCTGTGTTAGTACAGTATCAGTGTTGTTCAGTCATGTTAGTACAGTATCAGTATTGTTCAGTCTTGTGTTAGTACAGTATCAGTATTGTTCAGTCCTGTGTTAGTACAGTATCAGTATTGTTCAGTCTTGTGTTAGTACAGTATCAGTATTGTTCAGTCGTGTGTTAGTACAGTATCAGTATTGTTCGGTCCTGTGTTAGTACAGTATCAGTATTGTTCAGTCCTGTGTTAGTACAGTATCAGTATTGTTCAGTCTTGTGTTAGTACAGTATCAGTATTGTTCAGTCGTGTTAGTACAGTATCAGTATTGTTCAGTCTTGTGTTAGTACAGTATCAGTATTGTTCAGTCCTGTGTTCGTACAGTATCAGTATTGTTCAGTCCTGTGTTAGTACAGTATCAGTATTGTTCAGTCTTGTGTTAGTACAGTATCAGTATTGTTCAGTCGTGTGTTAGTACAGTATCAGTATTGTTCAGTCGTGTTAGTACAGTATCAGTATTGTTCAGTCCTGTGTTAGTACAGTATCAGTATTGTTCAGTCCTGTGTTAGTACAGTATCAGTATTGTTCAGTCCTGTGTTAGTACAGTATCAGTATTGTTCAGTCGTGTGTTAGTACAGTATCAGTATTGTTCAGTCGTGTTAGTACAGTATCAGTATTGTTCAGTCCTGTGTTAGTACAGTATCAGTATTGTTCAGTCCTGTGTTAGTACAGTATCAGTATTGTTCAGTCTTGTGTTAGTACAGTATCAGTATTGTTCAGTCGTGTTAGTACAGAATCAGTATTGTTCAGTCGTGTTAGTACAGTATCAGTATTGTTCAGTCCTGTGTTAGTACAGTATCAGTATTGTTCAGTCGTGTGTTAGTACAGTATCAGTATTGTTCAGTCGTGTTAGTACAGAATCAGTATTGTTCAGTCGTGTTAGTACAGTATCAGTATTGTTCAGTCGTGTTAGTACAGTATCAGTATTGTTCAGTCCTGTGTTAGTACAGTATCAGTGTTGTTCAGTCCTGTGTTAGTACAATATCAGTATTGTTCAGTCCTGTGTTAGTACAGTATCAGTATTGTTCAGTCCTGTGTTAGTACAGTATCAGTGTTGTTCAGTCCTGTGTTAGTACAGTATCAGTGTTGTTCAGTCATGTTAGTACAGAATCAGTATTGTTCAGTCTTGTGTTAGTACAGTATCAGTGTTGTTCAGTCATGTTAGTACAGTATCAGTATTGTTCAGTCTTGTGTTAGTACAGTATCAGTATTGTTCAGTCCTGTGTTAGTACAGTATCAGTATTGTTCAGTCCTGTGTTAGTACAGTATCAGTATTGTTCAGTCTTGTGTTAGTACAGTATCAGTATTGTTCAGTCGTGTTAGTACAGAATCAGTATTGTTCAGTCGTGTTAGTACAGTATCAGTATTGTTCAGTCGTGTTAGTACAGTATCAGTAATGTTCAGTCCTGTTAGTACAGTATCAGTATTGTTCAGTCCTGTGTTAGTACAGTATCAGTATTGTTCAGTCCTGTGTTAGTACAGTATCAGTATTGTTCAGTCCTGTGTTAGTACAGTATCAGTATTGTTCAGTCCTGTGTTAGTACTGTATCAGTATTGTTCAGTCCTGTGTTAGTACAGTATCAGTATTGTTCAGTCCTGTGTTAGTACAGTATCAGTATTGTTCAGTCCTGTGTTAGTACTGTATCAGTATTGTTCAGTCCTGTTAGTACAGTATCAGTATTGTTCAGTCCTGTGTTAGTACAGTACTCCCTGTCTCCTCCAACCCTTCTGGGTGGCCACCCACTTGCTATTCTGAGCTTTATCTAGCTGTGTGGTGACCACCTCCTGGTATCTGCGGCCCAAGAAACATTCAGCCACCCGTATGCTCTGCAATGACTCCAGCTGCAACTCAAGCTCACAAACTCTCAGCTTGAGTTTGAGCAACTGGAGCCACTTCCTGCACACATGGGCCTGCAGGACACATGCAGCGACTTAACTTCTCACAATGCACAGGAATTACAGGCTGCAGGTTGCAGCTATCCCGCCATTCTAATTAGAAACTTAAAATAAACTCCTTAGATATAAGGTGATTATTTATGTAATGCTGTTAACTAGGTCTAAACTATTGTAATGTATTAAACTACACAACTATTTTTCTATTCACTCCTCAAAGTAAACCTGACAATAATTAATTATTTATTCAAGTTTAACAAGAGCCCCTGAGATCACTAAACATAAAGAACCTAAATAATAGATATCTAGATACTTAACCTAGATACTTATCTTAGAATCCTCGGGTTCTGACACTCCATGCCTTCTTTTGAGTTGGGCATAACAACCGCTTTCCTCCTCTAATCTCACTGTTCGCAATCCACTCCGATTGCGAATCACGCAGTTCTGGGTGTAGAGGGAAGGGAAAAGTGCAGAGGGAGAGGAAGAGTAAAGAGAGAGAGGGTTGAAGTGTCGAGGGAGGGGAGGAGTGTAGAGAGGGATAGAGTGTCGAGGGAGGGGAAGAGTATAGAGAGGGGAAGAGTGTAGAGGGATGGATGGAGTGTAGAAGTAGAGAGGAAGTGTGTAGAGGGAGGGGAGGATTATAGAGAGGGGTAGAGTGTCGAGGGAGAGGAAGAGTGTAGAGAGGGGAAGTGTGTAGAGGGAGGGGAAGAGTGTAGAGGGAGGAAGAGCCTCTACATGATTCGTATTTGCAACTTGAGAGCTACAAGAGAAAGTGCCTTGAACAGTTATAACTACAGCAGTCTCAATGAGAGGGAAATAAACCGGGTTGTAATGGAGACAGAGGTTGGAGCCAGAAGGTGAGGCAGGAATCAGTTATCAGATGATGAGCTTCCTCTTGTATCCTGCCCATCAGTGTGGAAAGGGTGTTTGAAGAGCCTTCCCAGTTGTGGACTGGCCTTTCTCATACCTCGCTTGTTTATGGGAATTACAGGGCCCTCATTGTGCACCCGTTATTCTGGAAACATTAGTGTGTTTTGCAGATATTCTACAAGGACAAAACCTTGCTGTGTTTTCCGACGCCTGATTACAGTGAAACAGGTGCCGTAACGCTCTTAATGTGGTGTCTAATTGTCAGCTACCGTAATGCGATGTGTTTTGTTTAGTCAGGTTGATGTGTAAATGCCCATGCTTACAGAATAATTCTGTCAGACTCAGATCAATTAGTAGCCTCTGGGAAAAGCAGCATTTATAATAAGAGCAAGTTGGGTTCAGAGAAATTGACTGGCTCTTAAAGCAGTTTGCCTTTGGCACCAAACTGTCACCCTCAATTAAAATCATGAGAGATCAGGTTGAATTTTCCTCTCAATTAACACCCATCTTTGGAACAGTAAACACAGTAAAATGGGGCAGTACGACCTACCGCCTCCAAACCCCCAGCGTAAATGTACACCAAAATTATCCTCCCAAAAAAATCACCAGTGTCTAGCGGGTATCTGACCTGCCGGCCTAGAAATTGGGTTTTGGCTTAGCCAGGGCTTTAGCGCCGGAAGTTAGTGCCGGCGCTAAGTCCCCCTGCGCGCGCCAAAAATTCAGTAGCGCCGCGCCCAAACGGCTGCCGGCGCTACTGAAGGGTCTTAGCGCCTGGAAAAGGGCGCTAACTGCCGTTTAGCGCCGCAATTCCGGCGCTGCGGCACCCGATGCGGTGCGGCAGGCTGGGGAAGTGCAGGCCTCCTCCTTCCGTTAAGGAGGAGCTGCCTGCACCCGGCCGCGGCCCGCGCAAATCTGTTTAAAAATGAGCCCGGCACCTCGGACAAGTGCCGGGCTTGCATCTGTTCCGGGGTGGGGGGGGGAGAAGTCCGGGGAGGGAGCTGCGGGCAGGCGGCCGGCGGGAAAGCGGCCGGCCGCCGCGGGGCCTTTAATGCGCCGGCGCAAACACATGTTGGACTCTGTTGCCAGAGTCTTAGTTGCGGCTGCCACGGGCGAGGCGGCCGCAACTGAATTTCGGCGCTGGGGCCCGTCGGCATGGCAACCGGGACGCTGCGCACACCGATGACGTCATCGGTGCCGGCGCAGCGCTACCGGTGCAACGCCGCTTTAGGGCCCCAGGGAATTTTTCAACTGGCTATAACTCTGGCGCTAGTCCCTCTAGCGCCTCAAAAGCGGCGCTAAGGCTAGTGAATTTCTAGGCCGCCATGTTTAAATGGCATCAAGTGGATGTGGCTAACTCTTCTGCCAAATTGTTCCCAACTTCTGCCCTGTTTTACTAATGTCACTCTACGAGTGGCTATCGGAACGCGAGTAAGGTATCCCGAAGGCGGATACTGTGTTGAGGAAACCGTTTTGTTTGCTGCAACTGAAGGCTGGTGTTACTTTTTCTGCAGATTGAACTCTGGTACTTTGTCCGGACTTGTGCTGCTAGTTTTAGTCAGCTCTGTAAAAAGTACAGCTTTGGACTGGGAGTGTGGATTTCCCAGTGACAATCCTTCTGTTGCTGTGTTGTGAAGGGGGAATGAGGGACTTCAGAATCTGGGATTGTTCTCCTTAGAACAGGGAAGGTTACGGGGAGACACTGGCACCAGTACTGGGGCAGGAGGGAGCTGTTCCGTTGGGATGGGCTTCACTTGGCCAGTGCTGGGACTAGAGTCCTGGCGGATCATATAACTAGGGCTGTAGAGAGGGCTTTAAACTAACTAGTGGGGGGGAGGTTCCTAGAGAGCAAATAATAAAAATGACAACAGAGAAGGTCATAGACTTCGGTAGCAGTGGGGAAATTAAAAACCAGAGCATGTCAGGAAGGGGCAGAAGGTATGGAGTAAAAGGTAAAGTAATAAAAAGGGCAAAAGCAGGAACTAAGTGTCACAAAACATCTTTGAAAGTTCTCTATCTGAATGCACGTAGCATTCGTAACAAAATAAACGAATTAATGGCACAAATAACTACATATGGGTATGATCTTGTGGCCATTACAGAAACATGGCTGCAGGGTGACAATGCCTGGGAATTAAACATACCAGTGTGGCGATATGCCACCATTGGACATAATCCGCTCACGGCGGCACGGATAGTTTACGCAGGCGCACTGCCGGCAGCAGCCGCCCCCAGCCGTGGGCCCTTTCCTCCGGCAGCTTGTTTCCCGCAGGGACAGGCTGCCGGGAGCACTTCCTGTCTGGGGAGTATTTAAGTGGTTGCGCGGGCTTTTTAAGCACTTGTTTTGCCATGATGTAAATTAAAGCAGTTGTGTTCCATCAACTCTGGTCTCAACTCCCACGTTTGCCGTGGTATCTCAACACTGGTGACCCCGACGCTCAGGACGAATCCTAAGCTAGCATGGCGGATACAAACGCAGTCACGGTTAAACTACCGGACTTTTGGGAGAACCTGGCCGAGGCCTGGTTCGTTCAAGCTGAGTCCAGATTCCAGCTGAGAAGCATTACAGTCGACACCACGAAGTACGACTACCTCGTCGCCTCTCTCACCTGCGCCACAGTCCCTAAGGTTTGGGCAGCGCTGCAGGATCCACCAGAGGAAGGCAAGTACGAACATCTGAAGGCCGCGCTCCTTAAAAAATTTCAGGCGTCCTCCTACCAGTGCAACTGCCAACTCCTCGACCTCCCAGGCCTTGGTGACGCTTCACCATCAGACCTGCTTTCCCACATGCTGTCCCTTTCGGACGACAAAAAACCCGGCGCCCTCTTTCGCACGCTTTTCTTTCGGCAGCTCCCCGCCAGCATCCGCCCGCTCATTGTGGAGTCTGGATCCATGGACCTGAACGAGATAGCCGAAAAGGCCGACCGGCTGCTCTCCGCGCAGACCGCCCGCGACGTCGCGCCCGACCTCACGGCAATGACCACGCAGTCCCCCCGGCTCACTAGGCCTGACCGCCCTTCCACTCCGGGTCACTGCTACTACCAGACCCGTTTTGGCACTAGGGCCCAATGCTGCACGCCACCGTGCACTTTCAAACCCCTCCCCGCACCAGCCCCCACGATGGCCGCGGGGCAAAAGGGGCCCTACTGTACGTCACCGACGACAGCACCAACCGCCGATTCCTGTGCGACATAGGAGCCCAGCACAGCATCACCCCTGCCTCCGCCCTTGAAATCCAACGCGGTGCACGGGGTGTTACGCTGGCTGCAGCCAATGGCTCTGACATCCGCACATACGGCACCCGCATGGTCACGCTCGACCTCGCAGGCCGCCGCTACCGCTGGGAGTTCCTCACAGCCAAGGTCCTCTGTCCACTCATTGGCGCCGACTTCCTACGCGCCCACGGCCTCCTTGTCGACATTCCGAGGCACCGCCTCATCGACATCAACACTATGGCCCCCATCCCTGGCGCAGTCACCCCGGCCCGTTCGGCCGGCCTGACGACCTACTGCCTCGCCAGAGCCACGGACGACTACTCGGCACTACTAGCCGAGTTTCCCGCCCTCACTAACCCGACCTTTTCGGCCAAAGCCGCCAAACACGGTGTGGAGCACTATATCCCCACCACCGGCCCCCCGGTTGCTGCCCACGCCCGCAGACTCGACCCGGCCAAGCTGGAAATCGCGCGGGCCGAGTTCACCACCATGGAGCAACTCGGCATCATCCGTCACTCCAGCAGCCCTTGGGCCTTGCCCCTCCACGTCGCCCCCAAGCCCGGCGGAGGCTGGCGCCCCTGCGGGGACTACCGCCACCTCAACGATGCCACCACCCCCGACCGATACCCGGTGCCGCACATCCAGGACTTCTCGGCCCGATTGGCCAGACGAACCGTCTTCTCCAAGGTCGACCTGGTGGACGGTTACCACCAAGTCCCCGTACACCCCGCGGACATCCCCAAAACGGCCGTCATCACCCCATTTGGCCTGTTCAAGTTCCTGAGGATGCCCTTTGGCCTCAAGAATGCAGCCCAGGCTTTTCAGCGCCTTATGGACTCAGTCCTCTGGGACATGAACTTTCTATTCGTCTATCTAGACGACATTCTCGTGGACAGCTCCTCCAAACAGGAACACCTTGAAGTAAAGAATAGATTTGCCTTTCTAATCTAGGCTTTATTAACTTAAAAATCCTGTAGCACATCTTCAACACCCAGTCCCAACTAAAGGCTGGAAAGAACTGAATTTAAGATGGCCACCACAAATCACATGACATCAACTACCAATGAGATTACAGCATATATCCCAAGGCAGGAAACAAACAACCAATCACAATACTTCTTACTAAACATAAAGAATAATCACCACATTCACCCCTCCTTTTAAAATATACTCCAACCTAAATAACCTTTACAATTTATAATTAATTATTTACAACTAAAACTATGCACAGACAAAATAAAACTATTCAACATGACACAATACTAAATGAGCAACAACAAATAGTAACATTGCACATAAATATTAAGTATCTCTCAACTAAAACAATATAATATAATATTTCAACAATTTTAAAACATTACTATCAATTTAAAAGTCCATTTTCAATCGGTCGACCGGATATCTTGTTCGTGTCGACCTTCTCAACCTTGGTGAAATTCCTTGCCCTCCCACACCAGGAGACACAGAAGTATCTTCTGCAGGAAGGCTATCCATATCCCGATTTTCAACGGTTTCCAGATTAGAAATCCCATCAGGAGGTAAACTGGGACGGTCATGAACATCCATCGAGGGCTGACTAATAGAAGTATAATTATCTGCAGTCGGATTGGAAATATTCGTAGTATCTGTAATAGCATCCACATTATCTGAATCATGACTATTGTTAATATCCTCAGAAGAGGGCTGGCCACCACAAGGAGCCAAGTCTTTAATTGAAACGGTACTTTCTTTCCCATCTTGGAATCGAATATGAGCATATTGGGAATTTGCCTCCAACAGCTCCACCTCCTCCACTAAAGGATCATATTTTGACAATCTAACATGGCGTCGAAGCAGCACAGGTCCCTGCATAGTAAGCCATGAAGGTACCGAATATCCCGTAGTAGATCTCCGCGGATAGTTAAAGAGCCTTTCATGGGGGGTCACATTAGTAGCCATTGAAAGCAATGATCTAATGGAATGCAGGGCATCAGGCAGTACCATTTCCCACTGTGTATTCTTAAGGTTCCGGGATGTCAAAGCCAACATAACTGCCTTCCAGATCACCCCATTGTATCGTTCGCACTGTCCATTACCCTGGGGATTATACGGGGTAGTTCTGCTAGTAGAAATTCCCCGACTCTGAAGGTATTTCTTCAACTGGGAAGACATAAAAGAACTTCCCTGATCCGAATGGATATACGCAGGCATCCCAAAGATGACAAAAAGTTGAGTCAGACATTTGATAACTGTAGCAGCTGATACATCTGCGCAAGGAAAAGCAAAAGGGAACCTTGAAAACTCATCCACAACAGTAAATATATATCGGTTTTGAGTAGTTGAAGGAAGAGGCCCCTTGAAATCGACGCTCAAACGTTCAAAAGGAGAAGTAGCCTTTATAAGATGAGCTCGTTGAGGCTTAAAGAAATTCAGTTTACACCGAGCACAGATAGAACATGATGAAGTCATCTGCTTGATGTCTTCAACTGAAAAGGGCAAATTCTTACTGCTTACGAAGTGTATCATCCTCGTAACCCCAGGATGGCATAAGGCATTGTGAAGATTAATAAGCGTATCTCCGTGAATCACAGAACAATAAGCCCTCGACAGCGCATCAGCAGCAACATTATCCTTCCCCGGACGATAAACTATATCAAAATGGTAACATGCCAACTCAATCCTCCACCTCATTATTTTCTCATTCTTAATCTTTCCAAAATGTTTGACATCAAACATAAAGGACACAGACTTTTGATCAGTTACCAACGTAAAATGTCGCCCCGATAAATAATGTCTCCATTTACGCAGTTCTTCTACTATTGCATATGCCTCTTTCTCTATTGAAGAATGCCTTTTTTCACTATTGTTCAAGGTACGTGAGAAAAAGGCCACAGGTCTTCCATTTTGGTTCAGAGTAGCCCCAATTGCAAAATCAGAAGCGTCCGTCTCAATCACAAAAGGAACCTGCTCATCAATAGAATGCACAACTGCTCCAAGGATATCCTTTTTAAAATTATCAAAACACGTCCTGGCCTCCCATGATAGAGGATATGTCGTAACCCGAATAAGAGGCCGGATCTTCTGTGAAAAATTTGCAATCCAATTAGAATAGTAAGAAAACAGTCCAACAACTCGTTGCAAAGCCTTAGAATTAGTAGGACAAGGTAAATCAATCATGGTCGCAGACATTCTGGGTCTGGTTTAATCTTGTTTCCCGAGATAATGTACCCCAGTAGATTTACCTCAGTGGTCGAAAAGGTACACTTCTCTTTATTGAAAGTTAAACCAACTTTTTCCGCAGCTTGAAGGAATCTTTCTAAATTAGAATCATGCTCCACCCTTGATTTGCCACACACCGTGATGTCATCTAAGTATGAAAAGGTGTCAGAGAGAGAGTTATCACTTATAAAAGCATCCATTGCCCGTTGAAAACAAGCAACACCATTAGTAACACCAAATGGTATTTGGCAAAACTGATACAGCTTTCCACCAGCCTCAAAGGCCGCATATGGTTGATCCTTCTTAACAATAGGAATCTGATGATAAGCACTCTTTAGGTCAATAGTGCTAAAAACCTTATACTGAGATACTTTATTGATAAGCTCATCAATCTTAGGCGAAGGGTACGCATCTAATTGAGTATATCTACTAATAGTTTGGGAATAGTCTATCACCATTCGTTCTTATGTCTCTCGTTAGTCGTGACAACTACCTGTGCCCGCCAAGGCGAACAACTAGGTTCAATGATTCCTTCCAATAAGAGACGTTGAACTTCAGAATTAATAAATTCTCTATCCTGACTGCTATACCTTCTTGACTTGGTAGCAATTGGCTTACAATCCGGCATCAAATTGGAAAAAAGTGATAATGGAGAAATGGATAAAGAGGTTAATCCACAAATAGATAAAGGTGGCTTAGTCCCGCCAAATGAAAGACTGAGAGACTCATGTAACTGAAGCACATCATGACCAATCAAAATATCCGCACAGAGATTAGGCAAAACAGATAGGCGTATATCAGTATACGTATTACCTAGAAGAATCAATTTCACAAGGCAACAACCAGCTACTTGTGAAGTGAGAGTCGTCTGAGCCATACACACCTGATAGGAAACAGGCGAAATTTTCAAATGCTTCTCCTTTGCAAACTGAAGACTTACAAAACTCTCGGTACTGCCCATATCTATAAGGGCCTTCACTTCCAACCCATTAACTTGGGCCGTAACTATAGCTTTGTTTAGGCCATGAGCAAATGCAGCAGAAATTGATGCAATAAACGCCCTATCTAAAGGCTGAATAGTCACAGAGGAGGTAATTGAACCTGATGATTTACACACACGTGCGTAATGACCTCTCTTGCCGCATTTACTACACACAGCCTCCCGAGCAGGACACTTCAGACGAGGGTGCCGGACGTTCCCACAAAAATAACACTTCTGAATCCTAGAGGCAACAGCCGCTGAAGTAGAAACTGTTTCAGAATCTAGTAAACCACTCCTATTAAGTCCACATAATTCCTTTTCATCCGGAACTGCCGAAACCACAGCCACAGGCCGATTAAAAAGAGCATAAGAATCCGAACTTCTCTGAGCCACATCCAATGTAGAAGCTTGCTCAAAAGCACTCTTAAGATCCAAAGTCTTATTTTCTAACAACCGCTGATGAATTGATCCAGACAGTAATCCATTAATAAAAGCATCCCGTACCGATTCTTCCTTATATTCTTCAGCCGTCACGGCCTTATAATTACAGTTAACACTAAGGCACCGAAGTGCTTGTAAATAAGTATCCAAAGATTCTCCCACCTGCTGCCTACGGGCAGATAGAAGGTGACGTGCAAATACCTCATTCTTTGGTTTAACAAAAATCTTTTCCAATGTAGAAATAGCCACTTCGTAAGTTTTACAGTCCAAAATATAATTATACACATCCGGAGCAATGTAGTTGATCAGCATATTCAGCTTATTTAGAGACTCTTGATCCAACACGCCCAAAAAGTTTTAAAATGTACAATACCAATGTTTCCATTTATCATCCACTCCTGCAGAATTAGGGTCAGCATTGAATCGTTCTGGTTGAAGATATCGCTCCATTCTGGCATAAAGTTAATAAATTGAAGTAAAGAATAGATTTGCCTTTCTAATCTAGGCTTTATTAACTTAAAAATCCTGTAGCACATCTTCAACACCCAGTCCCAACTAAAGGCTGGAAAGAACTGAATTTAAGATGGCCACCACAAATCACATGACATCAACTACCAATGAGATTACAGCATATATCCCAATGCAGGAAACAAACAACCAATCACAATACTTCTTACTAAACATAAAGAATAATCACCACACACCTCGAACACCTTCGCATCCTGTTCGGGCGCTTAGCCCAACACGGCTTATCCTCAGCCCGGTGAAGTGCCAATTCGGCCTAGCCGAGATCGATTTTCTCGGCCACCACATCACTCCTGTTGGGGCCGTCCCCCTGCCCAACAAGGTGCAGGCCGTCCAGCAATTCTCCCGCCCTAAAACCATCAAGGGCCTCCAGGAGTTCCTCGGGATGGTGAACTTTTACAACAGGTACATCTCCAGAGCTGGAGCCCTCATGAAGCCCCTATATGATTCCCTCCGAGGTAAATCCGGCAAGATGGCTGTAGCCTGGACCGCTGACACGTCAGCCGCTTTCGACGCCACCAAAAACGCGCTCGCCGACGCCACCCTGCTCGCGCACCCGAGAGCTGATGCCCGGGTCGCGCTCACCACCGACGCCTCCGACCATGCGGTCGGAGCCGTGTTCGAGCAGTGGGTCAATGGCACGTGGCAGCCACTTGCCTTCTACAGCCGCCAACTGCGCCCCCCGGAGGTCAAATACTCTACTTTCGACCGCGAGCTCCTCGCACTCCACCTGTCGGTCCGCCATTTCAGGTTCCTCCTGGAGGGCCGCCCATTTACCGCGTATGTGGACCACAAGCCGCTCACATACGCGATGGCCAAGAACACCGACCCCTGGTCCGCTAGGCAGCAACGCCAGCTTGCGGCCGTGTCCGAGTTTACCACGGACATCCAGCACGTCTCCGGTAGAGACAACGTTGTCGCCGACTGCCTTTCCCATCCTGCCATCTGCGCGAATCACCTAGCGGTCGACTACGCGCAACTAGCAGCGGCCCAGCTCACGGACCCAGACCTCCTCTCGGCGGCTACCAGCCTGCCAGGGCTACGCCTAGCCAAGGTCGCGCACGGGCCCGAAGCCACGGCAGTCACTTGCGACGTCTCACTCGGCCAACCCAGGCCGGTCGTCCCTGCAACCTGGCGCCGCCGCATCTTCGACGCGCTCCACAGGCTCTCCCATCCGGGTTCCCGCGCATCCGTTAAACTCCTCTCCCAGCGCTTCGTCTGGCGCGGCCTCAGCAAAGATGTTCGGACTTGGGCCAACTCCTGCCTCGCCTGCCAACGGGCTAAGGTGCAGCTGCACACAAAAGCACCCCTGGGAGACTTCGAGGTCCCCAGCCGCCGCTTCGACCACGTACACGTCGACATCGTCGGTCCTCTGCCGCCATCGCAAGGCCAAACTTATCTTCTCACGATGGCCGACCGCTACACACGCTGGCCTGAGGCAGTGCCGCTGACCTCCACCACCACAGCCGACATCGCCAGGGCGTTCGTTAACACCTGGGTCGCGAGGTTCGGCGTACCGGCCGACATAACCTCCGACAGAGGCGCCCAGTTCACCTCCGAACTCTGGACGACCACAGCACGCAACCTCGGGGTGACGCTCCACCGAACCATGGCGTACCACCCGCAGGCCAATGGGCTGTGTGAATGCTTCCACAGGTCACTCAAGGCCTCACTCCGCGCCAGCCTGCAGGACAGTACCTGGACTGACCGCCTACCGTGGGTGCTACTAGGCCTACATACCACGGTCAAGGAAGACCTCCAGTCCTCAGCAGCGGAGTTAGTCTACGGACAACCGCTGCGCGTACCAGGCGAATTCCTTCCAGAGGCTACCACGCCTTGGTCAGCCGAACAGCAGCGGTTCGACTCTTTCTCTTACACTCAACAGTTCGCCCCACTTCCGGTCAACCGACACGGCGAACTCGCACCTTATGTCCCGCCAAACTTACAGCAGTCACGCTTCGTCTTCGTGCGACACGACGCACATCGCGGTCCCCTGTGACCCCCGTACGACGGACCGTACGAGGTACTACAAACCGGGGACAAGGTCTTCAAGCTGCGACTCGGCGACAGGGTCGAAACGGTCTCCATCGACCGACTCAAACCAGCACACACAGAACCAGGGGAACAGGTCCCCGTGGCCCGACCTCCAACTAGAGGCCGTCCCGCCAGCAAGCTAGCACAGCCGGCGGCGATCCGTCCGGCCCCACCAACTAGACCGGCGGCCACTCAGAGCCGGTCCGGCAGAACCATTAGACCACCGTCACGACTCGTCCACTCCGCCTAAGCGGATTCTGGGGGGAGCTCTGTGGCGATATGCCACCATTGGACATAATCCGCTCACGGCGGCACGGACAGTTTACGCAGGCACACTGCCGGCAGCAGCCGCCCCCAGCCGTGGGCCCTTTCCTCCGGCAGCTTGTTTCCCGCAGGGACAGGCTGACGGGAGCACTTCCTGTCTGGGGAGTATTTAAGTGGTTACGCGGGCTTTTTAAGCACTTGTTTTGCCATGATGTAAATTAAAGCAGTTGTGTTCCATCAACTCTGGTCTTGACTCCCACGTTTGCCGCGGTATCTCAACACCAGGTTATTTAACGTTCAGGAAGGACAGGCAGGAAGGAAGGGGAGGTGGGGTGGCTATGTTAATAAAGGAAGGAATCACTGTAATACAGAGAAATGATATTGGGTCAAAAGATCAGGATAATGAAACAGTTTGGGTGGAGGTAAGGAATAATAAGGGGAAAAAAACACTAGTGGGCGTAGTCTATAGGCCTCCGAACAGTGGCAACTCTGTTGGACGGAGTATCAATCAGGAAATAGTTGAGGCTTGTAATAAGGGAACATCTATAATTATGGGGGACTTTAACTATCATATTAATTGGACAAATCAAATTGGGCAGGGCTGCCTTGAGGATGAGTTCATTGAGTGTATTAGGGATGGGTTTCTTGAGCAGTATCTAACTGAACTGACCAGGGGGCAAGCAACCTTAGATCTGGTCCTGTGTAACGAGACAGGATTAATTAAAAATGTCCTAGTAAAGGATCCCCTTGGAATGAGTGACCATAACATGGTTGAATTCCATATTCAATTAGAGGGTGAGAAGGTTGGATCTCAAACAAGCATGCTAAGCTTGAATAAATGAGACTATGAAGGTATGAGAGCGGAATTGAGTAGAGTGGATTGGGAAAATAGATTAAAGGGTAAGACGATACATGGTCAGTGGTGTACATTTAAGGAGTTATTTTACAACTTCCAAAAAAAAAATATTCCACTGAGAAGAAAAGGGTGTAAAAGAAAAGACAGCCATCCGTGGCTAAGTAAAGAAATTAAGGATAGTATTCGACTAAAAACAAGGGCATATAAAGTAGCCAAATCTAGTGGGAGGATAGAGGATTGGGAAAACTTTAAAAGACAGCAAAAAATAACAAAAAGATTGATTAAGAAAGGGAAGATAGATTATGAAAGTAAATTAGCAAAAAATATAAAAACAGATAGTAAGAGTTTTTACAGTTATATAAAAAGAAAAAGGGTGGCTAAAGTAAATGTTGGTCCCTTAGAGGATGAGACCAGGAAATTAATGGTGGGAAATATGGAGATGGCAAAAACACTGAATGAATATTTTGTATCAGTCTTTACAGTAGCAGACACTAAGAATATCCCAACACTGGACAAACGGGGGGCTATAGGGGAGGAGGAGCTAAACACAATCAAAATCACTAAGGAAGTGGTACTCGGTAAAATAATGGGACTCAAGGCAGATAAACCACCTGGACCTGATGGCTTACATCCTAGGGTCTTGAGGGAAGTGGCGGTAGGGATTGTGGATGCATTAATAATAATTTTCCAAAACTCCCTGGACTCGGCAAAGGTCCCGGCAGACTGGAAAACTGCTAATGTAACACCCTTATTTAAAAAGGGCAGTAGACAGAAGGCTGGAAACTATAGACCGGTTAGCCTAACATCTGTGGTGGGTAAAATTTTGGAGTCCATTATTAAGGAGACAGTAACAGGACATTTGGATAATCATAATTTAATAGGACAAAGTCAGCATGGTTTTATGAAGGGGAAGTCATGTTTGACAAATTTGCTGGAGTTCTTTGAGGAAGTAACATATAGGGTGGATAAAGG
The DNA here is from genome assembly GCF_052327205.1 of Somniosus microcephalus. NCBI lineage: Eukaryota > Metazoa > Chordata > Chondrichthyes > Squaliformes > Somniosidae > Somniosus > Somniosus microcephalus. The sequence continues at coordinate 124,705,649 of NC_140997.1, forward strand.
GGAACCAGTGGACGTAGTGTATTTAGACTTCCAAAAGGCATTTGACAAGGTGCCACACAAAAGATTATTGCTTAAGATAAAAAATCACGGGATTGGGGGTAATATTCTGGCATGGATAAAGGATTGGCTATCTAACAGAAGGCAGAGAGTTGGGATAAATGGTTCATTCTCAGACTGGCAATCAGTAACTAGTGGTGTTCCGCAGGGGTCAGTGCTGGGTCCCCAACTCTTTACAATCTATGTTAACGATTTGGAGGAGGGGACCGAGTGTAACATATCAAAGTTTGCAGATGATACTAAGATGGGAGGGAAAGTAGTGAGTGAGGAGGACATAAAAAACCTGCAAGGGGACATAGACAGGCTAAGTAAGTGGGCAGAGATTTGGCAGATGTAATACAATACTGGAAAGTGTGAGGTTATGCACTTTGGCAGGAAAAATCGTAGAGCAAGTTATTATCTTAATGGCAAGAAACTTGAAAGTACTGAAGTACAAAGGGATCTGGGGGTCCTGGTGCACGAAACTCAAAAGGTTAGTATGCAGGTGCAGCAAGTGATTAAGAAGGCGAATGGAATGTTGTCTTTCATTGCTAGGGGGATAGAATATAAAAATAGGGAGGTATTGCTTCAGTTGTACAAGGTATTGGTGAGACCGCACCTGGAATACTGCATACAGTTTTGGTGTCCATACTTAAGAAAAGACATACTTGCTCTCGAGTCAGTACAAAGAAGGTTCACTCGGTTAATCCCAGGGATTAGCGGATGGACATATGAGGAGAGGTTGAGTAGATTGGGACTCTACTCATTGGAGTTCAGATGAATGAGAGGCGATCTTATTGAAACATATAAGATTGTGAAGGGGTTGGATCGGGTGGATGTGGGGAGGATGTTCCCGATGATGGGTGAAACTAGAACTAGGGGGCATAGTCTTAGAATAAGGGGCTGCTCTTTCAAAACTGAGATGAGGAGGAACTACTTCACACAGAGGGTGGTAGGTCCATGGAATATGCTGCCCCAAAAAGCTGTAGAAGCTACATCATTCCCACCCGACCAGAGACACGAGTGACACACACGACCGGAGTGACACGAGTGACCCACCCGACCGGAGAGACACGAGTGACCCACCCGACCAGAGAGGCACAAGTGATACACACGACTACAGAGACACGAGTGACGCACCCGACAAGAGACACGAGTGACCCACCTGACCAGAGACACGAGCGACCCACCCGACCAGAGACACGAGCGACCCACCCGACCAGAGACACAAGTGACCCACCCAGCCAGAGAGAGCGAGTGACCCATCCGACCACATACACGAGTAACCCATCCGACCAGAGACACGAGTGACCCACCCGACCAAAGAGACACGAGCGACCCACCCGAACAGAGACACGAGTGACCCACCCGACCAGAGACACGAGTGACCCACCCGACCAGAGACACGAGTGACCCACCGGACCAGACACACGAGTGACCCACCCGACCAGACACACGAGTGACTCACCCGACCGGAGACACGAGTGACTCAACCGACCGGAGAGACACGAGTGACCCAACCGACCAGAGACACGAGTGACCCACCCAACCAGAGTCACGAGTGACCCACATGACCAGAGATACAAGTGACCCACCTGACCAGAGACACGAGTGACCCACCCGACCAGGGACATGAGTGACCCACCCGAACAGAGAGACGAGTGACCCACCCGACCAGAGACAGGAGTGACCCACCCGACCAGAGACACGAGTGAACCACCCCACCAGAGAAACGAGTGACCCACCCAACCAGAGACACGAGTGACCCACCCGACCAGAGAGACACGAGTGACCCACACGAAAAGGGACACGAGTGACCCACCCGACCAGAGACACGAGTGAGCTACCCGACCAGAGAGGTACGAGTGACCCACCCGACCAGAGAGACACGAGTGACCCACACGAACAGGGACACGAGTGACCCACCCGACCAGAGACACGAGTGACCCACCTGACCAGAGACACGAGTGACCCACCTGACCAGAGACACGAGTGACCCATCCGACCAGAGACACGAGTGACCCACCCGACCAGAGTCACGAGTGACCCACCCAACCAGAGAGACACGAGTGACCCACACGAACAGGGACACGAGTGACCCACCCGACCAGAGACACGAGTGACCCACCTGACCAGAGACACGAGTGACCCACCTGACCAGAGACACGAGTGACCCATCCGACCAGAGACACGAGTGACCCACCCGACCAGAGAGACACGAGGGACCCACCCGACCAGGGACACGAGTGACCCAACCGACCAGAGACACCAGTGACACACCCGACCAGAGACACGAATGACCCACCCGACCAGTGACACGAGTGACCCACCCGACCAGAGACACGACTGACCCACCCGACCAGCGACACGAGTGACCCACCCGACCAGAGACACGATTGACACACACGACCAGAGACACGAGTGACCCAACCGACCAGAGACACGAGTGACCCACTCGACCAGAGACACGAATGACCCAACCGATCAGAGACACGAGTGACCCAACCGACCAGAGAAACGAGTGACCCACCCGACCAGAGACACAAGTGACCCACTTGACTAGAGAGACATGAGTGACCCACCCGACCAGAGACACGAGTGACCCACCCGACCAGAGACAAGAGTGACCCACCCGACCCGAGACACGAGTGACCCACCCGACCAGAGACACGAGGGAACCACCGACCAGAGACACGAGTGACCCACCCGACCAGAGACACGAGTGACCCACCCGACCAGAGACACGAGTGACCCACCTGACCAGAGACACGAGTGACCCACCCGACCAGAGACACGAGTGACCCACCCGACCAGAGACACGAGTGACCCACCCGACCAGAGACACAAGTGACCCACCTGACCAGAGACACGAGTGACCCACCCGACCAGAGACACGCGAGTGACCCACCCGACCAGAGACAGGAGTGACCCACCCGACCAGAGACACGAGTGACCCACCCGACCAGAGACATGAATGACACACCCGACCAGAGATATGAGTGACCCACCCGACCAGAGACACGAGTGACCCACACAACCGGAGAGACACGAGTGACCCACCTGACCAGAGACACGCGAGTGACCCTCCCGACCAGAGACAGGAGTGACCCATCTGACCAGAGACACGAGTGACCCACCCGACCAGAGAGACACGAGTGACCCACCCGACTTGAGAGACACGAGTGACGCACGCGACCAGAGACACGAGTGACCCACCCGGCCAGAGACACGAGTGGCCCACCCGGCCAGAGAGAGAGAGTGACCCATCCGACCACATACACGAGTGACCCACCCGACCAGAGACACGAGTGACCCACCCGAACAAAGAGACACGAGTGACCCACCCGACCAGAGACACGAGTGACCCACGCGACCAGAGACACGAGTGACCCACCCGACCGGAGAGACACGAGTGACACACCCGACATGAGAGACACGAGTGACCACCCGACCAGAGACACGAGTGACCCACCCGACCAGAGACAGGAGTGACCCACCCGACCAGAGACACGCGAGTGACCCTCCCGACCAGAGACAGGAGTGACCCATCTGACCAGAGACACGAGTGACCCACCCGACCAGAGAGACACGAGTGACCCACCCGACTTGAGAGACACGAGTGACGCACGCGACCAGAGACACAAGTGACCCACCCGACCAGAGACACGAGTGGCCCACCCGGCCAGAGAGAGAGAGTGACCCATCTGACCACATACACGAGTGACCCACCCGACCAGAGACACGAGTGACCCACCCGAACAAAGAGACACGAGTGACCCACCCGACCAGAGACATGAGTGACCCACGCGACCAGAGACACGAGTGACCCACCCGACCGGAGAGACACGAGTGACTCACCCGACATGAGAGACACGAGTGACCACCCGACCAGAGACACGAGTGACCCACCCGACCAGAGACAGGAGTGACCCACCCGACCAGAGACAAGAGTGACCCACCCGACCAGAGACACGAATGACGCACCCGACCATAGACAAGAGTGACCCACCGACCAGAGACACGAGTGACCCACCCAACCAGATACACGAGTGACCCACATGACCGGAGAGACACGAGTGACCCATCCGACCAGAGACAAGAGTGACCCGCTTGACCGGAGACACGAGTGACCCACCCGACCAGAGACACGAGTGACCCACCGACCAGACACACGAGTGTCCCAACCAACCTTAGAGACACGAGTGACCCACCCGACCAGAGACACGAGTGACCCACCCAATCGGAGACACGAGTGACCACCCGACCAGAGACACGAGTGACCCACCTGACCAGAGACACGAGTGACCCACCTGACCAGAGACACGAGTGATCCACCCGACCAGAGACACGAGTGACCCACACGACCAGAGAGACACGAGGGACCTACCCGACCAGGGACACGAGTGACCCAACCGACCAGAGACACGAGTGACACACCCGACAAGAGACACGACTGACCCACCCGACCAGCGACACGAGTGACCCACCCAACCAGAGACACGATTGACACACACGAACGGTGTGACAAGAGTAACCCACCCGACCGGAGAGACACGAGTGACTCAACCGACCGGAGAGACACGAGTGACCCAACCGACCAGAGACACGAGTGAACCACCCCACCAGAGAAACGAGTGACCCACCCGACCAGAGACACGAGTGACCCACCCGACCAGAGAGACACGAGTGACCCACACGAAAAGGGACACGAGTGACCCACCCGACCAGAGACACGAGTGAGCTACCCGATCCGAGAGGCACGAGTGACCCACCCGACCAGAGAGACACGAGTGACCCACACGAACAGGGACATGAGTGACCCACCCGACCAGAGACACGAGTGACCCACCTGACCAGAGACACGAGTGACCCACCTGACCAGAGACACGAGTGACCCATCCGACCAGAGACACGAGTGACCCACCCGACCAGAGTCACGAGTGACCCACCCAACCAGAGACACACGAGTGACCCACACGAACAGGGACACGAGTGACGCACCCGACCAGAGACACGAGTGACCCACCTGACCAGAGACACGAGTGACCCACCTGACCAGAGACACGAGTGACCCATCCGACCAGAGACACGAGTGACCCACCCGACCAGAGAGACACGAGGGACCCACCCGACCAGGGACACGAGTGACCCAACCGACCAGAGACACGAGTGACACACCCGACCAGAGACACGAATGACCCACCCGACCAGCGACACGAGTGACCCACCCGACCAGAGACACGACTGACCCACCCGACCAGCGACACGAGTGACCCACCCGACCAGAGACACGATTGACACACACGACCAGAGACACGAGTGACCCAACCGACCAGAGACACGAGTGACCCACTCGACCAGAGACACGAATGACCCACCCGACCAGAGACACGAGTGACCCACGCGACCAGAGACACGAGTGCCCCACCCGACCGGAGAGACATGAGTGACACACCCGACATGAGAGACACGAGTGACCACCCGACCAGAGACACGAGTGACCCACCCGACCAGAGACAGGAGTGACCCACCCGACCAGAGACACGCGAGTGACCCTCCCGACCAGAGACAGGAGTGACCCATCTGACCAGAGACACGAGTGACCCACCCGACCAGAGAGACACGAGTGACCCACCCGACTTGAGAGACACGAGTGACGCACGCGACCAGAGACACGAGTGACCCACCCGACCAGAGACACGAGTGGCCCACCCGGCCAGAGAGAGAGAGTGACCCATCTGACCACATACACGAGTGACCCACCCGACCAGAGACACGAGTGACCCACCCGAACAAAGAGACACGAGTGACCCACCCGACCAGAGACACGAGTGACCCACGCGACCAGAGACACGAGTGACCCACCCGACCGGAGAGACACGAGTGACTCACCCGACATGAGAGACACGAGTGACCACCCGACCAGAGACACGAGTGACCCACCCGACCAGAGACAGGAGTGACCCACCCGACCAGAGACAAGAGTGACCCACCCGACCAGAGACACGAATGACGCACCCGACCATAGACAAGAGTGACCCACCGACCAGAGACACGAGTGACCCACCCAACCAGATACACGAGTGACCCACATGACCGGAGAGACACGAGTGACCCATCCGACCAGAGACAAGAGTGACCCACTTGACCGGAGACACGAGTGACCCACCCGACCAGAGACACGAGTGACCCACCGACCAGAGACACGAGTGTCCCAACCAACCTTAGAGACACGAGTGACCCACCCGACCAGAGACACGAGTGACCCACCCAATCGGAGACACGAGTGACCACCCGACCAGAGACACGAGTGACCCACCTGACCAGAGACACGAGTGACCCACCTGACCAGAGACACGAGTGATCCACCCGACCAGAGACACGAGTGACCCACACGACCAGAGAGACACGAGGGACCTACCCGACCAGGGACACGAGTGACCCAACCGACCAGAGACACGAGTGACACACCCGACAAGAGACACGACTGACCCACCCGACCAGCGACACGAGTGACCCACCCAACCAGAGACACGATTGACACACACGAACGGAGTGACAAGAGTCACCCACCCGACTGGAGAGACACGAGTGACTCAACCGACCGGAGAGACACGAGTGACCCAACCGACCAGAGACACGAGTGACCCACCCAACCAGAGTCACGAGTGACCCACATGACCAGAGATACAAGTGACCCACCCGACCAGAGACACGAGTGACCCACGCGACCAGAGACACGAGTGCCCCACCCGACCGGAGAGACATGAGTGACACACCCGACATGAGAGACACGAGTGACCACCCGACCAGAGACACGAGTGACCCACCCGACCAGAGACAGGAGTGACCCACCCGACCAGAGACACGAGTGACCCACCCGACCAGAGTCACGAGTGACCCACCCAACCAGGGAGACACGAGTGACGCACACGAACAGGGACACGAGTGACCCACCCGACCAGAGACACGAGTGACCCACCTGACCAGAGACACGAGTGACCCACCTGACCAGAGACACGAGTGACCCATCCGACCAGAGACACGAGTGACCCACCCGACCAGAGAGACACGAGGGACCCACCCGACCAGGGACACGAGTGACCCAACCGACCAGAGACACGAGTGACACACCCGACCAGAGACACGAATGACCCACCCGACCAGCGACACGAGTGACCCACCCGACCAGAGACACGACTGACCCACCCGACCAGCGACACGAGTGACCCACCCGACCAGAGACACGATTGACACACACGACCAGAGACACGAGTGACCCAACCGACCAGAGACACGAGTGACCCACTCGACCAGAGACACGAATGACCCAACCGACCAGAGACACGAGTGATACACACGACTAGAGAGACACGAGTGACGCACCCGACCAGAGACACGAGTAACCCACCCAAACAGAGTCACGAGTGAGCCACCCGACCAGAGAGGCACGAGTGACCCACACGAACAGGGACACGAGTGACCCACCCGACCAAAGAGACACGAGTGACCCACCCGACCAGAGACACGAGTGACCCACCTGACCAGAGACACGAGTGACCCACCCGACCAGAGACACGAGTGACCCAGCCGACCAGAGACACGAGTGAGCCACCCGACCAGAGACACGAGTGACCCACCCGACCAGAGACACGAGTGACCCACCCGACCAGAGACACGAGTGACCCACATGACGAGAGATACAAGTGACCCACCTGACCAGAGACACGAGTGACCCACCCGACCAGAGACACGAGTGATCCACCCGAACAGAGACACGAGTGACCCACCCGACCAGAGACACGAGTGACACACCCGACCAGAGACACGAGTGACCCACCCGACCAGAGACACGAGTGACCCACCCCAGCAGAGACACGAGTGACCCACCCAACCAGAGACATGAGTGACACACCCGACCAAAGATACACGGGTGACCCACCCGACCAGAGACACGAGTGAACCACCCGACCAGAAACACAAGTGACCCACCTGACCAGAGACACGAGTAACCCACCCGAACAGAGTCACGAGTGAGCCAACCGACCAGAGAGGCACGAGTGACCCACACGAACAGGGACACGAGAGACCCACCCGACCAAAGAGACACGAGCGACCCACCCGACCAGAGACACGAGTGACCCACCTGACCAGAGACACGAGTGACCCACCCGACCGGAGACACGAGTGACCCACCTGACCAGAGACACGAGTGACCCACCTGACCAGAGACACGAGTGACCCATCCGACCAGAGACACGAGTGACCCACCCGACCAGAGAGACACGAGGGACCCACCCGACCAGGGACACGAGTGACCCAACCGACCAGAGACACGAGTGACCCACCCGACCAGCGACACGAGTGACCCACCCGACCAGAGACACGACTGACCCACCCGACCAGCGACACGAGTGACCCACCCGACCAGAGACACGATTGACACACACGACCAGAGACACGAGTGACCCAACCGACCAGAGACACGAGTGACCCACTCGACCAGAGACACGAATGACCCAACCGACCAGAGACACGAGTGACCCAACCGACCAGAGAACGAGTGACCCACCCGACCAGAGACACAAGTGACCCACTTGACGAGAGAGACACGAGTGACCCACCCGACCAGAGACACGAGCGACCAACCCGACCGGAGAGACACGAGTGACCCACCCGACCGGAGAGACATGAGTGACCCACCCGACTAGAGAGACACGAGTGACCCACCCTAACAGAGACACAAGTGACCCACCCGACCCGAGACACGAGTGACCCACCCGACCAGAGACAAGAGTGGCCCACCCGACCCGAGACACGAGTGACCCACCCGACCAGAGACACGAGGGAACCACCGACCAGAGACACGAGTGACCCACCCGACCAGAGACACGAGTGACCCATCCGACCAGAGACACGAGTGACCCACCTGACCAGAGACACGAGTGACCCACCCGACCAGAGACACGAGTGACCCACCCGACCAGAGACACGAGTGACCCAGCCGACCAGAGACACAAGTGACCCACCTGACCAGAGACACGAGTGACCCACCCGACCAGAGACACGCGAGTGACCCACCCGACCAGAGACAGGAGTGACCCACCCGACCAGAGACACGAGTGACCCACCCGACCAGAGACATGAATGACACACCCGACCAGAGATATGAGTGACCCACCCGACCAGAGACACGAGTGACCCACACGACCGGAGAGACACGAGTGACCCACCCGACCAGAGACACGCGAGTGACCCTCCCGACCAGAGACAGGAGTGACCCATCTGACCAGAGACACGAGTGACCCACCCGACCAGAGAGACACGAGTGACCCACCCGACTTGAGAGACACGAGTGACGCACGCGACCAGAGACACGAGTGACCCACCCGACCAGAGACACGAGTGGCCCACCCGGCCAGAGAGAGAGAGTGACCCATCCGACCACATACACGAGTGACCCACCCGACCAGAGACACGAGTGACCCACCCGAACAAAGAGACACGAGTGACCCACCCGACCAGAGACACGAGTGACCCACGCGACCAGAGACACAAGTGACCCACCCGACCGGAGAGACACGAGTGACTCACCCGACATGAGAGACACGAGTGACCACCCGACCAGAGACACGAGTGACCCACCCGACCAGAGACAGGAGTGACCCACCCGACCAGAGACACGCGAGTGACCCTCCCGACCAGAGACAGAAGTGACCCATCTGACCAGAGACACGAGTGACCCACCCGACCAGAGAGACACGAGTGACCCACCCGACTTGAGAGACACGAGTGACGCACGCGACCAGAGACACGAGTGACCCACCCGACCAGAGACACGAGTGGCCCACCCGGCCAGAGAGAGAGAGTGACCCATCCGACCACATACACGAGTGACCCACCCAACCAGAGACACGAGTGACCCACCCGAACAAAGAGACACGAGTGACCCACCCGACCAGAGACACGAGTGACCCACGCGACCAGAGACACGAGTGACCCACCCGACCAGAGACACGAGTGACCCACCCGAACAAAGAGACACGAGTGACCCACCCGACCAGAGACACGAGTGACCCACGCGACCAGAGACACGAGTGACCCACCCGACCGGAGAGACACGAGTGACTCACCCGACATGAGAGACACGAGTGACCACCCGACCAGAGACACGAGTGACCCACCCGACCAGAGACAGGAGTGACCCACCCGACCAGAGACACGCGAGTGACCCTCCCGATCAGAGACAGGAGTGACCCATCTGACCAGAGACACGACTGACCCACCCGACCAGAGAGACACGAGTGACCCACCCGACTTGAGAGACACGAGTGACGCACGCGACCAGAGACACGAGTGACCCACCCGACCAGAGACACGAGTGGCCCACCCGGCCAGAGAGAGAGAGTGACCCATCCGACCACATACACGAGTGACCCACCCAACCAGAGACACGAGTGACCCACCCGAACAAAGAGACACGAGTGACCCACCCGACCAGAGACACGAGTGACCCACGCGACCAGAGACACGAGTGACCCACCCGACCGGAGAGACACGAGTGACTCACCCGACATGAGAGACACGAGTGACCACCCGACCAGAGACACGAGTGACCCACCCGACCAGAGACAGGAGTGACCCACCCGACCAGAGACAAGAGTGACCCACCCGACCAGAGACACGAATGACCCACCCGACCATAGACAAGAGTGACCCACCGACCAGAGACACGAGTGACCCACCCAACCAGATACACGAGTGACCCACATGACCGGAGAGACACGAGTGACCCATCCGACCAGAGACAAGAGTGACCCACTTGACCAGAGACACGAGTGACCCACCCGACCAGAGACACGAGTGACCCACCGACCAGAGACACGAGTGTCCCAACCAACCTTAGAGACACGAGTGACCCACCCGACCAGAGACACGAGTGACCCACCCAATCGAAGACACGAGTGACCACCCGACCAGAGACACGATTGACCCAGCCGACCAGAGAGACACGAGGGACCTACCCGACCAGGGACACGAGGGACCCAACCGACCAGAGACACGAGTGACACACCCGACAAGAGACACGACTGACCCACCCGACCAGCGACACGAGTGACCCACCCAACCAGAGACACGATTGACACACACGAACGGAGTGACAAGAGTCACCCACCCGACCGGAGAGACACGAGTGACCCACCCGACCAGAGAGACACGAGTGATACACACGACTAGAGAGACACGAGTGACGCACCCGACCAGAGACACGAGTAACCCACCCGAACAGAGTCACGAGTGAGCCACCCGACCAGAGAGGCACGAGTGACCCACACGAACAGGGACACGAGTGACCCACCCGACCAAAGAGACACGAGTGACCCACCCGACCAGAGACACGAGTGACCCACCTGACCAGAGACACGAGTGACCCACCCGACCAGAGACACGAGTGACCCAGCCGACCAGAGACACGAGTGAGCCACCCGACCAGAGACACGAGTGAGCCACCCGACCAGAGACACGAGTGACCCACCCGACCAGAGACACGAGTGACCCACATGACGAGAGATACAAGTGACCCACCTGACCAGAGACACGAGTGACCCACCCGACCAGAGACACGAGTGATCCACCCGAACAGAGACACGAGTGACCCACCCGACCAGAGACACGAGTGACACACCCGACCAGAGACACGAGTGACCCACCCGACCAGAGACACGAGTGACCCACCCCAGCAGAGACACGAGTGACCCACCCAACCAGAGACATGAGTGACACACCCGACCAAAGATACACGGGTGACCCACCCGACCAGAGACACGAGTGAACCACCCGACCAGAAACACAAGTGACCCACCTGACCAGAGACACGAGTAACCCACCCGAACAGAGTCACGAGTGAGCCAACCGACCAGAGAGGCACGAGTGACCCACACGAACAGGGACACGAGAGACCCACCCGACCAAAGAGACACGAGCGACCCACCCGACCAGAGACACGAGTGACCCACCTGACCAGAGACACGAGTGACCCACCCGACCAGAGACACGAGTGACCCAGCCGACCAGAGACACGAGTGACCCACCCGACCAGGGACATGAGTCACCCAACCGACCAGAGACACGAGTGACACACCCGACCAGAGACACGACTGACCCACCCGACCAGCGACACGAGTGACCCACCCGACCAGAGACACGAGTGACACACGCGAACGGAATGACAAGAATAACCCACCCGACCGGAGAGACACGAGTGACCCACCCGACCAGAGGCATGAGTGACCTACCCGACTAGAGAGACACGAGTGACCCACCCGATCAGAGACACGAGTGACACACCCGACCAGAGACACGAGTGACCCACTGACCAGAGACACGAGTGTCCCACCGACCAGAGACACGAGTGTCCCAACCAACCATAGAGACACGAGTGACCCACCCGACCAGAGACACGAGTGACCCACCCAATCGGAGACACGAGTGAACACCCGACCAGAGACACCAGTGACCACCCGACCAGAGACACGAGTGACACACCCGACCAGAGGCACGAGTGACCCACCCGACCAGAGAGGCACGAGTGACCCACACGACCAGGGACACGAGTGACCCACCCGACCAAAGAGACACGAGTGACCCACCCGATCAGAGACACGAGTGACCCACCCGACCAGAGACACGAGTGACCCACACGACCGAAGAGACACGAGTGACCCAGCCGACCGGAGAGACACGAGTGAACCACCCGACCAGAGAGACACGAGTGACACACCCGACTAGAGACACGAGTGACCTATCCGACCAGAGACACGAGTGACCCACCCGACCAGAGAGACACGAGTGACCCACCCGACTTGAGAGACACGAGTGTTGCACCCGACCAGAGACACGAGTGACCCACCCGACCAGAGACACGAGTGACCCACCCGAACAAAGAGACACGAGTGACCCACGCGACCAGAGACACGAGTGACCCACCCGACCAGAGACACGAGTGATCCACCCGACCAGAGACACGAGTGACCCACATGACCAGAGATACAAGTGGCCCACCCGACCAGAGACACGAGTGACCCACCCGACCAGAGACACGAGTGACCCACCCGACCAGAAATACGAGTGACCCACCTGACCAGAGACACGAGAAACCCACCCGACCAGAGTCACGAGTGAGCCACCCGACCAGAGAGGCACGAGTGAGCCACACGAACAGGGACACGAGTGACCCACCCGACCAAAGAGACACGAGTGACCCACACGACCAGAGACACGAGTGACCCACCTGACCAGAGACACGAGTGACCCACCCGACCAGAGACACGAGTGACCCACCCGACCAGAGACACGAGTGACCCACCCGACCAGAGAGACACGAGGGACCCACCCGACCAGGGACATGAGTGACCCAACCGACCAGAGACACGAGTGACACACACGAACGGAGTGACCAGAATAACCCACCCGACCGGAGAGACACGAGTGACCCACCCGACCAGAGACATGAGTGACCCACCCGACTGGAGAGACACGAGTGACCCACACGAACAAGTGACCCACACGAACAGAGACACGAGTGACCTACCCGACCCGAGACACGAGTGACACACCCGACCAGAGACACGAGTGACACACCCGACCAGAGACACCCGAGTGACCCTCCCGACCAGAGACAGGAGTGACCCATCTGACCAGAGACACGAGTGACCCACCCGACCAGAGAGACACGAGTGACCCACCCGACTTGAGAGACACGAGTGACGCACGCGACCAGAGAGACGAGTGACCCACCCGACCAGAGACACGAGTGGCCCACCCGGCCAGAGAGAGAGAGTGACCCATCCGACCACATACATGAGTGACCCACCCGACCAGAGACACGAGTGACCCACCCGAACAAAGAGACACGAGTGACCCACCCGACCAGAGACACGAGTGACCCACGCGACCAGAGACACGAGTGACCCACCCGACCGGAGAGACACGAGTGACTCACCCGACATGAGAGACACGAGTGACCACCCGACCAGAGACACGAGTGACCCACCCGACCAGAGACAGGAGTGACCCACCCGACCAGAGACACGCGAGTGACCCTCCCGATCAGAGACAGGAGTGACCCATCTGACCAGAGACACGAGTGACCCACCCGACCAGAGAGACACGAGTGACCCACCCGACTTGAGAGACACGAGTGACGCACGCGACCAGAGACACGAGTGACCCACCCGACCAGAGACACGAGTGGCCCACCCGGCTAGAGAGAGAGAGTGACCCATCCGACCACATACACGAGTGACCCACCCAACCAGAGACACGAGTGACCCACCCGAACAAAGAGACACGAGTGACCCACCCGACCAGAGACACGAGTGACCCACGCGACCAGAGACACGAGTGACCCACCCGACCGGAGAGACACGAGTGACTCACCCGACATGAGAGACACGAGTGACCACCCGACCAGAGACACGAGTGACCCACCCGACCAGAGACAGGAGTGACCCACCCGACCAGAGACAAGAGTGACCCACCCGACCAGAGACACGAATGACCCACCCGACCATAGACAAGAGTGACCCACCGACCAGAGACACGAGTGACCCACCCAACCAGATACACGAGTGACCCACATGACCGGAGAGACACGAGTGACCCATCCGACCAGAGACAAGAGTGACCCACTTGACCAGAGACACGAGTGACCCACCCGACCAGAGACACGAGTGACCCACCGACCAGAGACACGAGTGTCCCAACCAACCTTAGAGACACGAGTGACCCACCCGACCAGAGACACGAGTGACCCACCCAATCGAAGACACGAGTGACCACCCGACCAGAGACACGATTGACCCAGCCGACGAGAGAGACACGAGGGACCTACCCGACCAGGGACACGAGGGACCCAACCGACCAGAGACACGAGTGACACACCCGACAAGAGACACGACTGACCCACCCGACCAGCGACACGAGTGACCCACCCAACCAGAGACACGATTGACACACACGAACGGAGGGACAAGAGTCACCCACCCGACCGGAGAGACACGAGTGACCCACCCGACCAGAGAGACACGAGTGATACACACGACTAGAGAGACACGAGTGACGCACCCGACCAGAGACACGAGTAACCCACCCGAACAGAGTCACGAGTGAGCCACCCGACCAGAGAGGCACGAGTGACCCACACGAACAGGGACACGAGTGACCCACCCGACCAAAGAGACACGAGTGACCCACCCGACCAGAGACACGAGTGACCCACCTGACCAGAGACACGAGTGACCCACCCGACCAGAGACACGAGTGACCCAGCCGACCAGAGACACGAGTGAGCCACCCGACCAGAGACACGAGTGAGCCACCCGACCAGAGACACGAGTGACCCACCCGACCAGAGACACGAGTGACCCACATGACGAGAGATACAAGTGACCCACCTGACCAGAGACACGAGTGACCCACCCGACCAGAGACACGAGTGATCCACCCGAACAGAGACACGAGTGACCCACCCGACCAGAGACACGAGTGACACACCCGACCAGAGACACGAGTGACCCACCCGACCAGAGACACGAGTGACCCACCCCAGCAGAGACACGAGTGACCCACCCAACCAGAGACATGAGTGACACACCCGACCAAAGATACACGGGTGACCCACCCGACCAGAGACACGAGTGAACCACCCGACCAGAAACACAAGTGACCCACCTGACCAGAGACACGAGTAACCCACCCGAACAGAGTCACGAGTGAGCCAACCGACCAGAGAGGCACGAGTGACCCACACGAACAGGGACACGAGAGACCCACCCGACCAAAGAGACACGAGCGACCCACCCGACCAGAGACACGAGTGACCCACCCGACCAGAGACACGAGTGACCCAGCCGACCAGAGACACGAGTGACCCACCCGACCAGGGACATGAGTCACCCAACCGACCAGAGACACGAGTGACACACCCGACCAGAGACACGACTGACCCACCCGACCAGCGACACGAGTGACCCACCCGACCAGAGACACGAGTGACACACGCGAACGGAATGACAAGAATAACCCACCCGACCGGAGAGACACGAGTGA
Organism: Somniosus microcephalus; assembly: GCF_052327205.1. Taxonomy (NCBI): domain Eukaryota; kingdom Metazoa; phylum Chordata; class Chondrichthyes; order Squaliformes; family Somniosidae; genus Somniosus; species Somniosus microcephalus. The sequence continues at coordinate 124,721,795 of NC_140997.1, forward strand.
CCCACCCGACCAGAGGCATGAGTGACCTACCCGACTAGAGAGACACGAGTGACCCACCCGATCAGAGACACGAGTGACACACCCGACCAGAGACACGAGTGACCCACTGACCAGAGACACGAGTGTCCCACCGACCAGAGACACGAGTGTCCCAACCAACCATAGAGACACGAGTGACCCACCCGACCAGAGACACGAGTGACCCACCCAATCGGAGACACGAGTGAACACCCGACCAGAGACACCAGTGACCACCCGACCAGAGACACGAGTGACACACCCGACCAGAGGCACGAGTGACCCACCCGACCAGAGAGGCACGAGTGACCCACACGACCAGGGACACGAGTGACCCACCCGACCAAAGAGACACGAGTGACCCACCCGACCAGAGACACGAGTGATCCACCCGAACAGAGACACGAGTGACCCACCCGACCAGAGACACGAGTGACACACCCGACCAGAGACACGAGTGACCCACCCGACCAGAGACACGAGTGACCCACCCCAGCAGAGACACGAGTGACCCACCCAACCAGAGACATGAGTGACACACCCGACCAAAGATACACGGGTGACCCACCCGACCAGAGACACGAGTGAACCACCCGACCAGAAACACAAGTGACCCACCTGACCAGAGACACGAGTAACCCACCCGAACAGAGTCACGAGTGAGCCAACCGACCAGAGAGGCACGAGTGACCCACACGAACAGGGACACGAGAGACCCACCCGACCAAAGAGACACGAGCGACCCACCCGACCAGAGACACGAGTGACCCACCCGACCAGAGACACGAGTGACCCAGCCGACCAGAGACACGAGTGACCCACCCGACCAGGGACATGAGTCACCCAACCGACCAGAGACACGAGTGACACACCCGACCAGAGACACGACTGACCCACCCGACCAGCGACACGAGTGACCCACCCGACCAGAGACACGAGTGACACACGCGAACGGAATGACAAGAATAACCCACCCGACCGGAGAGACACGAGTGACCCACCCGACCAGAGGCATGAGTGACCTACCCGACTAGAGAGACACGAGTGACCCACCCGATCAGAGACACGAGTGACACACCCGACCAGAGACACGAGTGACCCACTGACCAGAGACACGAGTGTCCCACCGACCAGAGACACGAGTGTCCCAACCAACCATAGAGACACGAGTGACCCACCCGACCAGAGACACGAGTGACCCACCCAATCGGAGACACGAGTGAACACCCGACCAGAGACACCAGTGACCACCCGACCAGAGACACGAGTGACACACCCGACCAGAGGCACGAGTGACCCACCCGACCAGAGAGGCACGAGTGACCCACACGACCAGGGACACGAGTGACCCACCCGACCAAAGAGACACGAGTGACCCACCCGATCAGAGACACGAGTGACCCACCCGACCAGAGACACGAGTGACCCACACGACCGAAGAGACACGAGTGACCCAGCCGACCGGAGAGAAACGAGTGAACCACCCGACCAGAGAGACACGAGTGACACACCCGACTAGAGACACGAGTGACCTATCCGACCAGAGACACGAGTGACCCACCCGACCAGAGAGACACGAGTGACCCACCCGACTTGAGAGACACGAGTGTTGCACCCGACCAGAGACACGAGTGACCCACCCGACCAGAGACACGAGTGACCCACCCGAACAAAGAGACACGAGTGACCCACGCGACCAGAGACACGAGTGACCCACCCGACCAGAGACACGAGTGATCCACCCGACCAGAGACACGAGTGACCCACATGACCAGAGATACAAGTGGCCCACCCGACCAGAGACACGAGTGACCCACCCGACCAGAGACACGAGTGACCCACCCGACCAGAAATACGAGTGACCCACCTGACCAGAGACACGAGAAAGCCACCCGACCAGAGTCACGAGTGAGCCACCCGACCAGAGAGGCACGAGTGAGCCACACGAACAGGGACACGAGTGACCACCCGACCAAAGAGACACGAGTGACCCACACGACCAGAGACACGAGTGACCCACCTGACCAGAGACACGAGTGACCCACCCGACCAGAGACACGAGTGACCCACCCGACCAGAGACACGAGTGACCCACCCGACCAGAGAGACACGAGGGACCCACCCGACCAGGGACATGAGTGACCCAACCGACCAGAGACACGAGTGACACACCCGACCAGAGACACGACTGACCCACCCCACCAGCGACACGAGTGACCCACCCGACCAGAGACACGAGTGACACACACGAACGGAGTGACCAGAATAACCCACCCGACCGGAGAGACACGAGTGACCCACCCGACCAGAGACATGAGTGACCCACCCGACTGGAGAGACACGAGTGACCCACACGAACAAGTGACCCACACGAACAGAGACACGAGTGACCTACCCGACCCGAGACACGAGTGACACACCCGACCAGAGACACGAGTGACACACCCGACCAGAGACAGCCGAGTGACCCTCCCGACCAGAGACAGGAGTGACCCATCTGACCAGAGACACGAGTGACCCACCCGACCAGAGAGACACGAGTGACCCACCCGACTTGAGAGACACGAGTGACGCACGCGACCAGAGAGACGAGTGACCCACCCGACCAGAGACAAGAGTGGCCCACCCGGCCAGAGAGAGAGAGTGACCCATCCGACCACATACACGAGTGACCCACCCGACCAGAGACACGAGTGACCCACCCGAACAAAGAGACACGAGTGACCCACCCGACCAGAGACACGAGTGACCCACGCGACCAGAGACACGAGTGACCCACCCGACCGGAGAGACACGAGTGACTCACCCGACATGAGAGACACGAGTGACCACCCGACCAGAGACACGAGTGACCCACCCGACCAGAGACAGGAGTGACCCACCCGACCAGAGACACGCGAGTGACCCTCCCGATCAGAGACAGGAGTGACCCATCTGACCAGAGACACGAGTGACCCACCCGACCAGAGAGACACGAGTGACCCACCCGACTTGAGAGACACGAGTGACGCACGCGACCAGAGACACGAGTGACCCACCCGACCAGAGACACGAGTGGCCCACCCGGCCAGAGAGAGAGAGTGACCCATCCGACCACATACACGAGTGACCCACCCAACCAGAGACACGAGTGACCCACCCGAACAAAGAGACACGAGTGACCCACCCGACCAGAGACACGAGTGACCCACGCGACCAGAGACACGAGTGACCCACCCGACCGGAGAGACACGAGTGACTCACCTGACATGAGAGACACGAGTGACCACCCGACTAGAGACACGAGTGACCCACCCGACCAGAGACAGGAGTGACCCACCCGACCAGAGACAAGAGTGACCCACCCGACCAGAGACACGAATGACCCACCCGACCATAGACAAGAGTGACCCACCGACCAGAGACATGTGTGACCCACCCAACCAGATACACGAGTGACCCACATGACCGGAGAGACACGAGTGACCCATCCGACCAGAGACAAGAGTGACCCACTTGACCGGAGACACGAGTGACCCACCCGACCAGAGACACGAGTGACCCACCGACCAGAGACACGAGTGTCCCAACCAACCTTAGAGACACGAGTGACCCACCCGACCAGAGACACGAGTGACCCACCCAATCGGAGACACGAGTGACCACCCGACCAGAGACACGAGTGACCCACCTGACCAGATACACGAGTGACCCACCAGACCAGAGACACGAGTGATCCACCTGACCAGAGACACGAGTGACCCATCTGACCAGAGACACGAGTGACCCACCCGACCAGAGAGACACGAGTGACCCACCCGACTTGAGAGACACGAGTGACGCACGCGACCAGAGACACGAGTGACCCACCCGGCCAGAGACACGAGTGGCCCACCCGGCCAGAGAGAGAGAGTGACCCATCCGACCACATGCACGAGTGACCCACCCGACCAGAGACACGAGTGACCCACCCGAACAAAGAGACACGAGTGATCCACCCGACCAGAGACACGAGTGACCCACGCGACCAGAGACACGAGTGACCCACCCGACCGGGGAGACACGAGTGACTCACCCGACATGAGAGACACGAGTGACCACCCGACCAGAGACACGAGTGACCCACCCGACCAGAGACAGGAGTGACGCACCCGACAAGAGACAAGAGTGACCCACCCGACCAGAGACACAAATGACCCACCCGACCATAGGCAAGAGTGACCCACCGACCAGAGACACGAGTGACCCACCCAACCAGATACACGAGTGACCCACATGACCGGAGAGACACGAGTGACCCATCCGACCAGAGACAAGAGTGACCCACTTGACCGGAGACACGATTGACACACACGAACGGAGTGACAAGAGTCACCCACCCGACCGGAGAGACACGAGTGACCCACCCGACCAGCGACATGAGTGACCCACCCAACCAGAGACACGATTGACACACACGAACGGAGTGACAAGAGTCACCCACCCGACCGGAGAGACACGAGTGACCCACCCGACCAGAGAGACATGAGTGATACACACGACTAGAGAGACACGAGTGACGCACCCGACCAGAGACACGAGTAACCCACCCGAACAGAGTCACGAGTGAGCCACCCGACCAGGGAGGCACGAGTGACCCACACGAACAGGGACACGAGTGACCCACCCGACCAAAGAGACACGAGTGACCCACCCGACCAGAGACACGAGTGACCCACCTGACCAGAGACACGAGTGACCCAGCCGACCAGAGGCACGAGTGACCCAGCCGACCAGAGACACGAGTGAGCCACCCGACCAGAGACACGAGTGACCCACCCGACCAGAGACACGAGTGACCCACCCGACCAGAGACACGAGTGACCCACATGACGAGAGATACAAGTGACCCACCTGACCAGAGACACGAGTGACCCACCCGACCAGAGACACGAGTGATCCACCCGAACAGAGACACGAGTGACCCACCCGACCAGAGACACGAGTGACCCACCCGACCAGAGACACGAGTGACCCACCCGACCAGAGAAACGAGTGACCCACCCCAGCAGAGACACGAGTGACCCACCCAACCAGAGACATGAGTGACACACCCGACCAAAGATACACGGGTGACCCACCCGACCAGAGACACGAGTGAACCACCCGACCAGAAACACGAGTGACCCACCTGACCAGAGACACGAGTAACCCACCCGAACAGAGTCACGAGTGAGCCAACCGACCAGAGAGGCACGAGTGACGCACACGAACAGGGACACGAGAGACCCACCCGACCAAAGAGACACGAGCGACCCACCCGACCAGAGACACGAGTGACCCACCTGACCAGAGACACGAGTGACCCACCCGACCAGAGACACGAGTGACCCAGCCGACCAGAGACACGAGTGACCCACCCGACCAGGGACATGAGTCACCCAACCGACCAGAGACACGAGTGACACACCCGACCAGAGACACGACTGACCCACCCGACCAGCGACACGAGTGACCCACCCGACCAGAGACACGAGTGACACACGCGAACGGAGTGACAAGAATAACCCAGCCGACCGGAGAGACACGAGTGACCCACCCGACCAGAGGCATGAGTGACCCACCAGACTAGAGAGACACGAGTGACCCACCCGATCAGAGACACGAGTGACCCACCCGACCAGAGGCACGAGTGACCCACCCGACCAGAGAGGCACGAGTGACCCACCCGACCAGAGAGGCACGAGTGACCCACACGACCAGGGACACGAGTGACCCACCCGACCAAAGAGACACGAGTGACCCACCCGATCAGAGACACGAGTGATCCACCCGACCAGAGACACGAGTGACCCACACGACCGAAGAGACACGAGTGACCCAGCCGACTGGAGAGACACGAGTGAACCACCCGACCAGAGAGACACGAGTGACACACCCGACTAGAGACACGAGTGACCTATCCGACCAGAGACACGAGTGACCCTCCCGACCAGAGAGACACGAGTGACCCACCCGACTTGAGAGACACGAGTGTCGCACCCGACCAGAGACACGAGTGACCCACCCGACCAGAGACACGAGTGACCCACCCGAACAAAGAGACACGAGTGACCCACGCGACCAGAGACACGAGTGACCCACCCGACCAGAGACACGAGTGATCCACCCGACCAGAGACACGAGTGACCCACATGACCAGAGATACAAGTGACCCACCCGACCAGAGGCACGAGTGACCCACCCGACCAGAGACACGAGTGACCCACCCGACCAGAAATACGAGTGACCCACCTGACCAGAGACACGAGAAACCCACCCGACCAGAGTCACGAGTGAGCCACCCGACCAGAGAGGCACGAGTGAGCCACACGAACAGGGACACGAGTGACCCACCCGACCAAAGAGACACGAGTGACCCACACGACCAGAGACACGAGTGACCCACCTGACCAGAGACACGAGTGACCCACCCGACCAGAGACACGAGTGACCCACCCGACCAGAGACACGAGTGACCCACCCGACCAGAGAGACACGAGGGACCCACCCGACCAGGGACATGAGTGACCCAACCGACCAGAGACACGAGTGACACACCCGACCAGAGACACGACTGACCCACCCCACCAGCGCCACGAGTGACCCACCCGACCAGAGACACGAGTGACACACACGAACGGAGCGACCAGAATAACCCACCCGACCGGAGAGACACGAGTGACCCACCCGACCAGAGACATGAGTGACCCACCCGACTGGAGAGACACGAGTGACCCACACGAACAAGTGACCCACACGAACAGAGACACGAGTGACCTACCCGACCCGAGACACGAGTGACACACCCGACCAGAGACACGAGTGACCCACCCGACCAGAGACACGAGTGACCCACCCGACCAGAGACACGAGTGACCAACCCGACCAGAGACACGAGTGACCCACCCGACCAGAGACACGAGTGACCAACCCCACCAGAGACACGAGTGACACACCCGACCAGAGAGACACGAGTGACCCACCCGACCAGAGATACGAGTGACCCACCCGACCAGAGACACACGAGTGACCCACCCGACCTGAGACACGAGTGACTCACCCGACCAGAGACACGAGTCACCCACCCGACTAGAGAGACACGAGTGTCGCACCCGACCAGAGACACGAGTGACCCACTCGACCAGAGACACGAGTGACCCATCGACAAGATACACGAGCGACGCACCGACCAGAGACACGAGTGACCCACCCGACCCGAGGCACGAGTGACCCAGGCGACCAGAGATACGAGTGACACACCCGACCAGAGACACGAGTGACACACCCGACCAGAGACACGAGTGACCCACCCGACCAGAGACACGAGTGACCCACACGACCAGAGACACGAGTGACCCATCGACAAGAGACACGAGTGACCCACCCGACCAGAGACACGAGTGACCCACCCGACCCGAGACACGAGTGACCCAGGCGACCAGAGACACGAGTGACACACCCGACCAGAGAGAAGAGTGACACACCCGACCAGAGACACGAGTGACGCACCGGACCAGAGACACGAGTGACCCACCCGGCCAGAGACACGAGTGACCCACCGACCAGAGACACGAGTGACCCACCCGACCGGAGACACGAGTGACATACCCGACCGGAGACACGAGTGACCCACCCGACCAGAGACACGAGTGACCCACCCGACCGGAGACACGAGTGACCCACACGACCGGAGAGACACGAGTGACTCACCCGACCGGAGAGACATGAGTGACGCACCGGACCATAGACACGAGTGACCCACCCGACCAGAGACACGAGTGACCCACCGACCAGAGAGACGAGTGTCCCAACCAAACATAGAGACACGAGTGACCCACCCGACCAGAGACACGAGTGACCCACGCGAACGGAGAGACACGAGTGACTCACCCGACCAGAGACACGAGTCACCCACCCGACCAGAGACACGAGTGACCCACCCGACAAGGGACACGAGTGACCCACCCGTCCAGAGACACGAGTGACCCACCGACCAGAGAGGCGAGTGTCCCAACCAAACATAGAGACACGAGTGACCCACCCGACCAGATACACGAGTGACCCATGCGAACGGAGAGACACGAGTGACTCACCCGACCGGAGAGACACGAGTGACCACCCGACCAGAGACACGAGTGACCCACCCGACAAGGGACACGAGTGACCCACCGGACCAGAGACACGAGTGACCCACCCGACCAGAGACACGAATGACCCACCCGACAAGGGACACGAGTGACCCACCGGACCAGAGACACGAGTGACCCACACGAACAGAGACACTAGTGACCCACCCGACCCGAGACACGAGTGAGGCACCCAACCAGAGACACGAGTGACCCACACGACCAGAGACACGAGTGACCCACCCGATCAGAGACACGAGTGACCCACCCGACCGGAGGTGCTTGTGACCCACCCGACCGGAGACACAAGTGACCCATCCGACCAGAGACACGAGTGACCCACCCGACCAGAGACATGAGTGACCCACCCGACCAGAGAGACACGAGTGACCCAGACGACCAGAGACACTAGTGAAACACCCGACCAGAGACACGAGTGACACACCCGACCAGAGACACGAGTGACCCACCCGACCAGAGACACGAGTGACCCACCCGACCAGAGACACGAGTGACCCACCCGACCAGAGACACGAGTGACCCACCCGACCAGAGACACGAGTGACCCACCCGACCAGAGACACGAGTGACCAACCCGACCAGAGACACGAGTGACCCACCCGACCAGAGACACGAGTGACCAACCCCACCAGAGACACGAGTGACACACCCGACCAGAGAGACACGAGTGACCCACCCGACCAGAGATACGAGTGACCCACCCGACCAGAGACACGAGTGACCACCCGACCAGAGACACGAATGACCCACCCGACCAGAGACACGAGTGACACACCCGACAAAGACACAAGTGACCCACCCGACCGGAGAGACACGAGTGACCCACCCGATCAGAGAGACATGAGTGATACACACGACTAGAGAGACATGAATGACCCACCCGACCAGAGACACGAGTGACCCACTCGACTAGAGAGACACGAGTGACGCACCCGACCAGAGACATGAGTGACCCACCCGACCAGAGACACGAGTGACCCACATGACCAGAGACACGAGTGAGCCACCCGAGTAAAGAGACACGAGAGACCCACACGAACAGAGACACGAGTGACCCACCTGACCCGAGACACGAGTGAGGCACCCAACCAGAGACACGAGTGGCCCACACGACCAGAGACACGAGTGACCCACCCGATCAGAGACACGAGTGACCCACCCGACCGGAGATACTTGTGACCCAGCCAACCGGAGACACAAGTGACCCATCCGACCAGAGACACGAGTGACCCACCCGACCAGAGACATGAGTGACCCACCCGACCAGAGAGACACGAGTGACCCAGACGACCAGAGACACTAGTGAAACACCCGACCAGAGACACGAGTGACACACCCGACCAGAGACACGAGTGACCCACCCGACCAGAGACACGAGTGACCCACCCGACCAGAGACACGAGTGACCCACCCGACCAGAGACACGAGTGACCCACCCGACCAGAGACACGAGTGACCAACCCGACCAGAGACACGAGTGACCCACCCGACCAGAGACACGAGTGACCAACCCCACCAGAGACACGAGTGACACACCCGACCAGAGAGACACGAGTGACCCACCCGACCAGAGATACGAGTGACCCACCCGACCAGAGACACACAAGTGACCCACCCGACCTGAGACACGAGTGACCCACCCGACCAGAGACACGAGTGACCCACCCGACTAGAGAGACACGAGTGTCGCACCCGACCAGAGACACGAGTGACCCACACGACCAGAGACACGAGTGACCCATCGACAAGATACACGAGCGACGCACCGACCAGAGACACGAGTGACCCACCCGACCCGAGGCACGAGTGACCCAGGCGACCAGAGATACGAGTGACACACCCGACCAGAGACACGAGTGACACACCCGACCAGAGACACGAGTGACCCACCCGACCAGAGACACGAGTGACCCACACGACCAGAGACACGAGTGACCCATCGACAAGAGACACGAGTGACCCACCCGACCAGAGACACGAGTGACCCACCCGACCCGAGACACGAGTGACCCAGGCGACCAGAGACACGAGTGACACACCCGACCAGAGAGAAGAGTGACACACCCGACCAGAGACACGAGTGACGCACCGGACCAGAGACACGAGTGACCCACCCGACCAGAGACACGAGTGACCCACCGACCAGAGACACGAGTGACCCACCCGACCGGAGACACGAGTGACACACCCGACCGGAGACACGAGTGACCCACCCGACCAGAGACACGAGTGACCCACCCGACCAGAGACACGAGTGACCCACCCGACAAGGGACACGAGTGACCCACCGGACCAGAGACACGAGTGACCCACCCGACCAGAGACACGAATGACCCACCCGACAAGGGACACGAGTGACCCACCGGACCAGAGACACGAGTGACCCACACGAACAGAGACACTAGTGACCCACCCGACCCGAGACACGAGTGAGGCACCCAACCAGAGACACGAGTGACCCACACGACCAGAGACACGAGTGACCCACCCGATCAGAGACACGAGTGACCCACCCGACCGGAGGTGCTTGTGACCCACCCGACCGGAGACACAAGTGACCCATCCGACCAGAGACACGAGTGACCCACCCGACCAGAGACATGAGTGACCCACCCGACCAGAGAGACACGAGTGACCCAGACGACCAGAGACACTCGTGAAACACCCGACCAGAGACACGAGTGACACACCCGACCAGAGACACGAGTGACCCACCCGACCAGAGACACGAGTGACCCACCCGACCAGAGACACGAGTGACCCACCCGACCAGAGACACGAGTGACCCACCCGACCAGAGACACGAGTGACCAACCCGACCAGAGACACGAGTGACCCACCCGACCAGAGACACGAGTGACCAACCCCACCAGAGACACGAGTGACACACCCGACCAGAGAGACACGAGTGACCCACCCGACCAGAGATACGAGTGACCCACCCGACCAGAGACACGAGTGACCACCCGACCAGAGACACGAATGACCCACCCGACCAGAGACACGAGTGACACACCCGACCAGAGAGACACGAGTGACCCACCCGACCAGAGATACGAGTGACCCACCCGACCAGAGACACGAGTGACCACCCGACCAGAGACACGAATGACCCACCCGACCAGAGACACGAGTGACCACCCCACCAGAGACACGAGTGACACACCCGACCAGAGAGACACGAGTGACCCACCCGACCAGAGATACGAGTGACCCACCCGACCAGAGACACGAGTGACCACCCGACCAGAGACATGAGTGACCACCCGACCGGAGAGACACGAGTGACCCACCCGATCAGAGAGACATGAGTGATACACACGACTAGAGAGACATGAATGACCCACCCGACCAGAGACACGAGTGACCCACTCGACTAGAGAGACACGAGTGACGCACCCGACCAGAGACATGAGTGACCCACCCGACCAGAGACACGAGTGACCCACATGACCAGAGACACGAGTGATCCACCCGACCGGAGAGACACGAGTGAGCCACCCGAGTAAAGAGACACGAGAGACCCACACGAACAGAGACACGAGTGACCCACCCGACCCGAGACACGAGTGAGGCACCCAACCAGAGACACGAGTGGCCCACACGACCAGAGACACGAGTGACCCACCCGATCAGAGACACGAGTGACCCACCCGACCGGAGATACTTGTGACCCAGCCAACCGGAGACACAAGTGACCCATCCGACCAGAGACACGAGTGACCCACCCGACCAGAGACATGAGTGACCCACCCGACCAGAGAGACACGAGTGACCCAGACGACCAGAGACACTAGTGAAACACCCGACCAGAGACACGAGTGACACACCCGACCAGAGACACGAGTGACCCACCCGACCAGAGACACGAGTGACCCACCCGACCAGAGACACGAGTGACCCACCCGACCAGAGACACGAGTGACCCACCCGACCAGAGACACGAGTGACCCACCCGACCAGAGACACGAGTGACCAACCCGACCAGAGACACGAGTGACCCACCCGACCAGAGACACGAGTGACCAACCCCACCAGAGACACGAGTGACACACCCGACCAGAGAGACACGAGTGACCCACCCGACCAGAGATACGAGTGACCCACCCGACCAGAGACACACAAGTGACCCACCCGACCTGAGACACGAGTGACCCACCCGACCAGAGACACGAGTGACCCACCCGACTAGAGAGACACGAGTGTCGCACCCGACCAGAGACACGAGTGACCCACACGACCAGAGACACGAGTGACCCATCGACAAGATACACGAGCGACGCACCGACCAGAGACACGAGTGACCCACCCGACCCGAGGCACGAGTGACCCAGGCGACCAGAGATACGAGTGACACACCCGACCAGAGACACGAGTGACACACCCGACCAGAGACACGAGTGACCCACCCGACCAGAGACACGAGTGACCCACACGACCAGAGACACGAGTGACCCATCGACAAGAGACACGAGTGACCCACCCGACCAGAGACACGAGTGACCCACCCGACCCGAGACACGAGTGACCCAGGCGACCAGAGACACGAGTGACCAGAGAGAAGAGTGACACACCCGACCAGAGACACGAGTGACGCACCGGACCAGAGACACGAGTGACCCACCCGACCAGAGACACGAGTGACCCACCGACCAGAGACACGAGTGACCCACCCGACCGGAGACACGAGTGACACACCCGACCGGAGACACGAGTGACCCACCCGACCAGAGACACGAGTGACCCACCCGACCAGAGACACGAGTGACCCACCCGACAAGGGACACGAGTGACCCACCGGACCAGAGACACGAGTGACCCACCCGACCAGAGACACGAATGACCCACCCGACAAGGGACACGAGTGACCCACCGGACCAGAGACACGAGTGACCCACACGAACAGAGACACTAGTGACCCACCCGACCCGAGACACGAGTGAGGCACCCAACCAGAGACACGAGTGACCCACACGACCAGAGACACGAGTGACCCACCCGATCAGAGACACGAGTGACCCACCCGACCGGAGGTGCTTGTGACCCACCCGACCGGAGACACAAGTGACCCATCCGACCAGAGACACGAGTGACCCACCCGACCAGAGACATGAGTGACCCACCCGACCAGAGAGACACGAGTGACCCAGACGACCAGAGACACTAGTGAAACACCCGACCAGAGACACGAGTGACACACCCGACCAGAGACACGAGTGACCCACCCGACCAGAGACACGAGTGACCCACCCGACCAGAGACACGAGTGACCCACCCGACCAGAGACACGAGTGACCCACCCGACCAGAGACACGAGTGACCAACCCGACCAGAGACACGAGTGACCCACCCGACCAGAGACACGAGTGACTAACCCCACCAGAGACACGAGTGACACACCCGACCAGAGAGACACGAGTGACCCACCCGACCAGAGATACGAGTGACCCACCCGACCAGAGACACACGAGTGACCCACCCGACCTGAGACACGAGTGACCCACCCGACCAGAGACACGAGTGACCCACCCGACTAGAGAGACACGAGTGTCGCACCCGACCAGAGACACGAGTGACCCACACGACCAGAGACACGAGTGACCCATCGACAAGATACACGAGCGACGCACCGACCAGAGACACGAGTGACCCACCCGACCCGAGGCATGAGTGACCCAGGCGACCAGAGATACGAGTGACACACCCGACCAGAGACACGAGTGACACACCCGACCAGAGACACGAGTGACCCACCCGACCAGAGACACGAGTGACCCACACGACCAGAGACACGAGTGACCCATCGACAAGAGACACGAGTGACCCACCCGACCAGAGACACGAGTGACCCACCCGACCCGAGACACGAGTGACCCAGGCGACCAGAGACACGAGTGACACACCCGACCAGAGAGAAGAGTGACACACCCGACCAGAGACACGAGTGACGCACCGGACCAGAGACACGAGTGACCCACCCGACCAGAGACACGAGTGACCCACCGACCAGAGACACGAGTGACCCACCCGACCGGAGACACGAGTGACACACCCGACCGGAGACACGAGTGACCCACCCGACCAGAGACACGAGTGACCCACCCGACCGGAGACACGAGTGACCCACACGACCGGAGAGACACGAGTGACTCACCTGACCGGAGAGACATGAGTGACGCACTGGACCATAGACACGAGTGACCCACCCGACCAGAGACACGAGTGACCCACCGACCAGAGAGACGAGTGTCCCAACCAAACATAGAGACATGAGTGACCCACCCGATCAGAGACACGAGTGACCCACGCGAACGGAGAGACACGAGTCACCCACCCGACCAGAGACACGAGTGACCCACCCGACAAGGGACACGAGTGACCCACCCGTCCAGAGACACGAGTGACCCACCGACCAGAGAGGCGAGTGTCCCAACCAAACATAGAGACACGAGTGACCCACCCGACCAGAGACACGAGTGACCCATGCGAACGGAGAGACACGAGTGACTCACCCGACCGGAGAGACACGAGTGACCACCCGACCAGAGACACGAGTGACCCACCCGACAAGGGACACGAGTGACCCACCGGACCAGAGACACGAGTGACCCACCCGACCAGAGACACGAGTGACCCACCCGACCAGAGACACGAGTGACCCACACGAACAGAGACACGAGTGACCACCCCCAACAGAGACACGAGTGACACACCCGACAGAGAGACATGAGCGACCCACCCGACCAGAGACACGAGCGACCCACCCGACCGGAGACACGAGTGACCCACCCGACCAGAGACACGAGTGACCCACCCGACCAGAGACACGAGCGACCCACCCGACCAGAGACACGAGTGAGCCACCCGATCAGAGACACGAGTGACCCACCCGACCAGAGACATGAGGGACCCAGCCGACCAGAGAAACGAATGACCCACCCGACCAGAGACACGAGTGACCACACGACCGGCGGGACACGAGTGACCCAGCCGACCAGAGAGACATGAGTGACACACCCGACCAGAGACACGAGTGACCCACCCAACCAGAGAGACACGAGTGACCCACCCGACCAGAGACACGAGTGACCCACCCGACCAGGGACACGAGTGAACCACCCGACCAGAGACACGAGTATCCCACCCGACTATAGAGACACGAGTGATGCACCCGACCAGAGACACGAGTGACCCACCCGACCAGAGACACAAGTGACCCACCCGACCAGAGACACGAGTGACCCAGCCGACCAGAGAGACACGAGTGCCCACCCGACCAGAGACACGAGTGACCCACCCGACCAGAGACACGAGTGACCCACCCGACCAGAGACACGAATGAACCACCCGACCAGAGACACGAGTGACCCACCCGACTAGAGACACGAGTGACCCACCCGACAAGAGACACGAGTGACCCACACGACCAGAGACACGAGTGACCCACCCGACTAGAGACACGAGTGAACCACACGACCAGAGACACGAGTGACACACCCGACAAGAGACACGAGTGACTCACCCGACCATAGACACACGAGTGACCCACCCGACCAGCGACACGAGTGACCCAACCGACCAGAAACACGAGCGACCCACCCCACCAGAGACACGAGTGACCCACCCGACCAGAGACACGAGTGACACACACGACCGGAGTGGCACGAGTGACCCACCCGACCGGAGAGACACGAGTGACCCACCCGACCAGAGAGACACGAGTGATACACATGACTAGAGAGACACGAGTGACCCACCCGACCAGAGACACGAGTGACCCACTGGACTAGAGAGACACGAGTGACGCACCCGACCAGAGACACGAGTGAACCACCCGACCAGAGACACGAGTGACCCACACGACCAGAGACACGAGTGATCCACCCGACCAAAGACTCAAGTGACCCACCCGACCAGAGACACGAGTGACCCACCCGACTGGAGAGACACGATTGACCCACCCGACCAGAGACACGAGAGACACACCCCACCAGAGACACGAGTGACCCACCTGACCAGAGAGACACGAGAGACCCACGCGACCAGAGAAACGAGTGACACACCCGACAACTGACATGAGTGACCCAAGAGACCATAGACACATGAGTGACCCACCCGTCCAGAGACACGACGGACCCACCTGACCAGAGATACGAGTGATCCACCCGACCATAGACACAAGTGACCACCCGACCAGATACACGAGTGACCCACCCGACCGGAGAGACACGAGTGACCCACACGACCGGAGACACGAGTGACCCACCCGACCGGAGATAAAAGTGAACCATCCGACCAGAGACACGAGTGACCCACCCGACCAGAGACACGAGTGACCCACCCGACTAGAGAGACACGAGTGACGCACATGACCAGAGACACGAGTGACCCACCCGACCAGAGACACGCGTGACCCACACGACCAGAGACACGAGTGATCTACCCGAACAGAGACACGAGTGACCCACCCGACCAGTGACACGAGTGACCCACCCGACCCGAGACACGAGTGACGCACCCGACCAGAGACACGAGTGACCCACCCGACCAGAGACACGAGTGACCCACCCCACCAGAGACACGAGTGACCCACCCGTCCAGAGCAACGAGTGACCCACCAGACCAGAGACACGAGTGACCCACCCGACCAGAGACAGGAGTGACCCACCCGTCCAGAGAAACGAGTGACCCACCCGTCCAGAGACACGAGTGACCCACCCGACCAGAGACACGAGTGACCCACCCGACCAGAGAGATACGAGTCACCCACCCGACCAGAGAGACACGAGTGACGCACCCGACTATAGAGACACGAGTGACGCACCCGACCAGAGACATGAGTGACCCACCCGACCAGAGACACGTGTGACCCACACGACCAGAGACACGAGTGATCCACCCGACCGGAGAGACACGAGTGACCCACCCGAGTAAAGAGACACGAGAGACCCACACGAACAGAGACACGAGTGACCCACCCGATCAGAGACACGAGTGACCCACCCGACCGGAGATACTTGTGACCCAGCCAACCGGAGACACAAGTGACCCATCCGACCAGAGACACGAGTGACCCACCCGACCAGAGACATGAGTGACCCACCCGACCAGAGAGACACGAGTGACCCAGACGACCAGAGACACTAGTGAAACACCCGACCAGAGACACGAGTGACACACCCGACCAGAGACACGAGTGACCCACCCGACCAGAGACACGAGTGACCCACCCGACCAGAGACATGAGTGACCCACCCGACCAGAGACACGAGTGACCCACCCGACCAGAGACACGAGTGACCAACCCGACCAGAGACACGAGTGACCCACCCGACCAGAGACACGAGTGACCAACCCCACCAGAGACACGAGTGACACACCCGACCAGAGAGATACGAGTGACCCACCCGACCAGAGATACGAGTGACCCACCCGACCAGAGACACACGAGTGACCCACCCGACCTGAGACACGAGTGACCCACCCGACCAGAGACACGAGTGACCCACCCGACTAGAGAGACACGAGTGTCGCACCCGACCAGAGACACGAGTGACCCACACGACCAGAGACACGAGTGACCCATCGACAAGATACACGAGCGACGCACCGACCAGAGACACGAGTGACCCACCCGACCCGAGGCACGAGTGACCCAGGCGACCAGAGATACGAGTGACACACCCGTCCAGAGACACGAGTGACACACCCGACCAGAGACACGAGTGACCCACCCGACCAGAGACACGAGTGACCCACACGACCAGAGACACGAGTGACCCATCGACAAGAGACACGAGTGACCCACCCGACCAGAGACACGAGTGACCCACCCAACCCGAGACACGAGTGACCCAGGCGACCAGAGACACGAGTGACACACCCGACCAGAGAGAAGAGTGACACACCCGACCAGAGACACGAGTGACGCACCGGACCAGAGACACGAGTGACCCACCCGACCAGAGAAACGAGTGACCCACCGACCAGAGACACGAGTGACCCACCCGACCGGAGACACGAGTGACACACCCGACCGGAGACACGAGTGACCCACCCGACCAGAGACACGGGTGACCCACCCGACCGGAGACACGAGTGACCCACACGACCGGAGAGACACGAGTGACTCACCCGACCGGAGAGACATGAGTGACGCACCGGACCATAGACACGAGTGACCCACCCGACCAGAGACACGAGTGACCCACCGACCAGAGAGACGAGTGTCCCAACCAAACATAGAGACACGAGTGACCCACCCGACCAGAGACACGAGTGACCCACGCGAACGGAGAGACACGAGTGACTCACCCGACCAGAGACACGAGTCACCCACCCGACCAGAGACACGAGTGACCCACCCGACAAGGGACACGAGTGACCCACCCGTCCAGAGACACGAGTGACCCACCGACCAGAGAGGCGAGTGTCCCAACCAAACATAGAGACACGAGTGACCCACCCGACCAGAGACACGAGTGACCCATGCGAACGGAGAGACACGAGTGACTCACCCGACCGGAGAGACACGAGTGACCACCCGACCATTAACACGAGTGACCCACCCGACAAGGGACACGAGTGACCCACCGGACCAGAGACACGAGTGACCCACCCGACCAGAGACACGAGTGACCCGCCCGACCAGAGACATGAGTGACCCACACGAACAGAGACACGAGTGACCACCCCCACCAGAGACACGAGTGACACACCCGACAGAGAGACACGAGTGACCCACCCGACCAGAGACACACGAGTGAACCACTCGACCAGAGACACGCTTGACCCACCCGTCCAGAGACACGACTGACTCACCCGACCAGCGACACAAGTGACCCACCTGACCAGAGACACGAGTGACACACACGACCGGAGTGACAAGAGTGACCCATCGACCGGAGAGACACGAGTGGCCCATCTGACCAGAGAGGCACGAGTGATACACACGACTAGAGAGACACGAGTGACTCACCCGACCAGAGACACGAGTGACCCAACCGACCAGAGATACGAGTGACCCACCCGACCAGAGAGACACGAGTGACCCAGACGACCAGAGACACTAGTGAAACACCCGACCAGAGACACGAGTGACACACCCGACCAGAGACACGAGTGACCCACCCGACCAGAGACACGAGTGACCCACCCGACCAGAGACATGAGTGACCCACCCGACCAGAGAGACACGAGTGACCCAGACGACCAGAGACACTAGTGAAACACCCGACCAGAGACACGAGTGACACACCCGACCAGAGACACGAGTGACCCACCCGACCAGAGAAACGAGTGACCCACCCGACCAGAGACACGAGTGACCCACCCGACCAGAGACACGAGTGACCCACCCGACCAGAGACACGAGTGACCCACCCGACCAGAGACACGAGTGACCAACCCGACCAGAGACACGAGTGACCCACCCGACCAGAGACACGAGTGACCAACCCCACCAGAGACACGAGTGACACACCCGACCAGAGAGACACGAGTGACCCACCCGACCAGAGATACGAGTGACCCACCCGACCAGAGACACACAAGTGACCCACCCGACCTGAGACACGAGTGACCCACCCGACCAGAGACACGAGTGACCCACCCGACTAGAGAGACACGAGTGTCGCACCCGACCAGAGACACGAGTGACCCACACGACCAGAGACACGAGTGACCCATCGACAAGATACACGAGCGACGCACCGACCAGAGACACGAGTGACCCACCCGACCCGAGGCACGAGTGACCCAGGCGACCAGAGATACGAGTGACACACCCGACCAGAGACACGAGTGACACACCCGACCAGAGACACGAGTGACCCACACGACCAGAGACACGAGTGACCCACACGACCAGAGACACGAGTGACCCATCGACAAGAGACACGAGTGACCCACCCGACCAGAGACACGAGTGACCCACCCGACCCGAGACACGAGTGACCCAGGCGACCAGAGACACGAGTGACCCACCCGACCAGAGACATGAGTGACCCACCCGACCAGAGAGACACGAGTGACCTAGACGACCAGAGACACTAGTGAAACACCCGACCAGAGACACGAGTGACACACCCGACCAGAGACACGAGTGACCCACCCGACCAGAGACACGAGTGACCCACCCGACCAGAGACACGAGTGACCAACCCCACCAGAGACACGAGTGACACACCCGACCAGAGAGACACGAGTGACCCACCCGACCAGAGATACGAGTGACCCACCCGACCAGAGACACACGAGTGACCCACCCGACCTGAGACACGAGTGACCCACCCGACCAGAGACACGAGTGACCCACCCGACTAGAGAGACACGAGTGTCGCACCCGACCAGAGACACGAGTGACCCACACGACCAGAGACACGAGTGACCCATCGACAAGATACACGAGCGACGCACCGACCAGAGACACGAGTGACCCACCCGACCCGAGGCACGAGTGACCCAGGCGACCAGAGATACGAGTGACACACCCGACCAGAGACACGAGTGACACACCCGACCAGAGACACGAGTGACCCACCCGACCAGAGACACGAGTGACCCACATGACCAGAGACACGAGTGACCCATCGACAAGAGACACGAGTGACCCACCCGACCAGAGACACGAGTGACCCACCCGACCCGAGACACGAGTGACCCAGGCGACCAGAGACACGAGTGACACACCCGACCAGAGAGAAGAGTGACACACCCGACCAGAGACACGAGTGACGCACCGGACCAGAGACACGAGTGACCCACCCGACCAGAGACACGAGTGACCCACCGACCAGAGACACGAGTGACCCACCCGACCGGAGACACGAGTGACACACCCGACCGGAGACACGAGTGACCCACCCGACCAGAGACACGAGTGACCCACCCGACCGGAGACACGAGTGACCCACACGACCGGAGAGACACGAGTGACTCACCTGACCGGAGAGACATGAGTGACGCACCGGACCATAGACACGAGTGACCCACCCGACCAGAGACACGAGTGACCCACCGACCAGAGAGACGAGTGTCCCAACCAAACATAGAGACATGAGTGACCCACCCGATCAGAGACACGAGTGACCCACGCGAACGGAGAGACACGAGTCACCCACCCGACCAGAGACACGAGTGACCCACCCGACAAGGGACACGAGTGACCCACCCGTCCAGAGACACGAGTGACCCACCGACCAGAGAGGCGAGTGTCCCAACCAAACATAGAGACACGAGTGACCCACCCGACCAGAGACACGAGTGACCCATGCGAACGGAGAGACACGAGTGACTCACCCGACCGGAGAGACACGAGTGACCACCCGACCAGAGACACGAGTGACCCACCCGACAAGGGACACGAGTGACCCACCGGACCAGAGACACGAGTGACCCACCCGACCAGAGACACGAGTGACCCACCCGACCAGAGACACGAGTGACCCACACGAACAGAGACACGAGTGACCACCCCCAACAGAGACACGAGTGACACACCCAACAGAGAGACATGAGTGACCCACCCGACCAGAGACACGAGCGACCCACCCGACCGGAGACACGAGTGACCCACCCGACCAGAGACACGAGTGACCCACCCGACCAGAGACACGAGCGACCCACCCGACCAGAGACACGAGTGAGCCACCCGATCAGAGACACGAGTGACCCACCCGACCAGAGACATGAGGGACCCAGCCGACCAGAGAAACGAATGACCCACCCGACCAGAGACACGAGTGACCACACGACCGGCGGGACACGAGTGACCCAGCCGACCAGAGAGACATGAGTGACACACCCGACCAGAGACACGAGTGACCCACCCAACCAGAGAGACACGAGTGACCCACCCGACCAGAGACACGAGTGACCCACCCGACCAGGGACACGAGTGAACCACCCGACCAGAGACACGAGTATCCCACCCGACTAAAGAGACACGAGTGATGCACCCGACCAGAGACACGAGTGACCCACCCGACCAGAGACACAAGTGACCCACCCGACCAGAGACACGAGTGACCCAGCCGACCAGAGAGACACGAGTGCCCACCCGACCAGAGACACGAGTGACCCACCCGACCAGAGACACGAGTGACCCACCCGACCAGAGACACGAATGAACCACCCGACCAGAGACACGAGTGACCCACCCGACTAGAGACACGAGTGACCCACCCGACAAGAGACACGAGTGACCCACACGACCAGAGACACGAGTGACCCACCCGACTAGAGACACGAGTGAACCACACGACCAGAGACACGAGTGACACACCCGACAAGAGACACGAGTGACTCACCCGACCATAGACACACGAGTGACCCACCCGACCAGCGACACGAGTGACCCAACCGACCAGAAACACGAGCGACCCACCCCACCAGAGACACGAGTGACCCACCCGACCAGAGACACGAGTGACACACACGACCGGAGTGGCACGAGTGACCCACCCGACCGGAGAGACACGAGTGACCCACCCGACCAGAGAGACACGAGTGATACACATGACTAGAGAGACACGAGTGACCCACCCGACCAGAGACACGAGTGACCCACTGGACTAGAGAGACACGAGTGACGCACCCGACCAGAGACACGAGTGAACCACCCGACCAGAGACACGAGTGACCCACACGACCAGAGACACGAGTGATCCACCCGACCAAAGACTCAAGTGACCCACCCAACCAGAGACACGAGTGACCCACCCGACTGGAGAGACACGATTGACCCACCCGACCAGAGACACGAGAGACACACCCCACCAGAGACACGAGTGACCCACCTGACCAGAGAGACACGAGAGACCCACGCGACCAGAGAAACGAGTGACACACCCGACAACTGACATGAGTGACCCAAGAGACCATAGACACATGAGTGACCCACCCGTCCAGAGACACGACGGACCCACCTGACCAGAGATACGAGTGATCCACCCGACCATAGACACAAGTGACCACCCGACCAGATACACGAGTGACCCACCCGACCGGAGAGACACGAGTGACCCACACGACCGGAGACACGAGTGACCCACCCGACCGGAGATAAAAGTGAACCATCCGACCAGAGACACGAGTGACCCACCCGACCAGAGACACGAGTGACCCACCCGACTAGAGAGACACGAGTGACGCACATGACCAGAGACACGAGTGACCCACCCGACCAGAGACACGCGTGACCCACACGACCAGAGACACGAGTGATCTACCCGAACAGAGACACGAGTGACCCACCCGACCAGTGACACGAGTGACCCACCCGACCCGAGACACGAGTGACGCACCCGACCAGAGACACGAGTGACCCACCCGACCAGAGACACGAGTGACCCACCCCACCAGAGACACGAGTGACCCACCCGTCCAGAGCAACGAGTGACCCACCAGACCAGAGACACGAGTGACCCACCCGACCAGAGACAGGAGTGACCCACCCGTCCAGAGAAACGAGTGACCCACCCGTCCAGAGACACGAGTGACCCACCCGACCAGAGACACGAGTGACCCACCCGACCAGAGAGATACGAGTCACCCACCCGACCAGAGAGACACGAGTGACGCACCCGACTATAGAGACACGAGTGACGCACCCGACCAGAGACATGAGTGACCCACCCGACCAGAGACATGTGTGACCCACACGACCAGAGACACGAGTGATCCACCCGACCGGAGAGACACGAGTGACCCACCCGAGTAAAGAGACACGAGAGACCCACACGAACAGAGACACGAGTGACCCACCCGATCAGAGACACGAGTGACCCACCCGACCGGAGATACTTGTGACCCAGCCAACCGGAGACACAAGTGACCCATCCGACCAGAGACACGAGTGACCCACCCGACCAGAGACATGAGTGACCCACCCGACCAGAGAGACACGAGTGACCCAGACGACCAGAGACACTAGTGAAACACCCGACCAGAGACACGAGTGACACACCCGACCAGAGACACGAGTGACCCACCCGACCAGAGACACGAGTGACCCACCCGACCAGAGACATGAGTGACCCACCCGACCAGAGACACGAGTGACCCACCCGACCAGAGACACGAGTGACCAACCCGACCAGAGACACGAGTGACCCACCCGACCAGAGACACGAGTGACCAACCCCACCAGAGACACGAGTGACACACCCGACCAGAGAGATACGAGTGACCCACCCGACCAGAGATACGAGTGACCCACCCGACCAGAGACACACGAGTGACCCACCTGACCTGAGACACGAGTGACCCACCCGACCAGAGACACGAGTGACCCACCCGACTAGAGAGACACGAGTGTCGCACCCGACCAGAGACACGAGTGACCCACACGACCAGAGACACGAGTGACCCATCGACAAGATACACGAGCGACGCACCGACCAGAGACACGAGTGACCCACCCGACCCGAGACACGAGTGACCCAGGCGACCAGAGATACGAGTGACACACCCGTCCAGAGACACGAGTGACACACCCGACCAGAGACACGAGTGACCCACCCGACCAGAGACACGAGTGACCCACACGACCAGAGACACGAGTGACCCATCGACAAGAGACACGAGTGACCCACCCGACCAGAGACACGAGTGACCCACCCAACCCGAGACACGAGTGACCCAGGCGACCAGAGACACGAGTGACACACCCGACCAGAGAGAAGAGTGACACACCCGACCAGAGACACGAGTGACGCACCGGACCAGAGACACGAGTGACCCACCCGACCAGAGACACGAGTGACCCACCGACCAGAGACACGAGTGACCCACCCGACCGGAGACACGAGTGACACACCCGACCGGAGACACGAGTGACCCACCCGACCAGAGACACGGGTGACCCACCCGACCGGAGACACGAGTGACCCACACGACCGGAGAGACACGAGTGACTCACCCGACCGGAGAGACATGAGTGACGCACCGGACCATAGACACGAGTGACCCACCCGACCAGAGACACGAGTGACCCACCGACCAGAGAGACGAGTGTCCCAACCAAACATAGAGACACGAGTGACCCACCCGACCAGAGACACGAGTGACCCACGCGAACGGAGAGACACGAGTGACTCACCCGACCAGAGACACGAGTCACCCACCCGACCAGAGACACGAGTGACCCACCCGACAAGGGACACGAGTGACCCACCCGTCCAGAGACACGAGTGACCCACCGACCAGAGAGGCGAGTGTCCCAACCAAACATAGAGACACGAGTGACCCACCCGACCAGAGACACGAGTGACCCATGCGAACGGAGAGACACGAGTGACTCACCCGACCGGAGAGACACGAGTGACCACCCGACCAGAGACACGAGTGACCCACCCGACAAGGGACACGAGTGACCCACCGGACCAGAGACACGAGTGACCCACCCGACCAGAGACACGAGTGACCCGCCCGACCAGAGACATGAGTGACCCACACGAACAGAGACACGAGTGACCACCCCCACCAGAGACACGAGTGACACACCCGACAGAGAGACACGAGTGACCCACCCGACCAGAGACACACGAGTGAACCACTCGACCAGAGACACGCTTGACCCACCCGTCCAGAGACACGACTGACTCACCCGACCAGCGACACAAGTGACCCACCTGACCAGAGACACGAGTGACACACACGACCGGAGTGACAAGAGTGACCCATCGACCGGAGAGACACGAGTGGCCCACCTGACCAGAGAGGCACGAGTGATACACACGACTAGAGAGACACGAGTGACTCACCCGACCAGAGACACGAGTGACCCACCCGACCAGAGATACGAGTGACCCACCCGACTAGAGAGACACGAGTGTCGCACCCGACCAGAGACACGAGTGACCCACATGACCAAAGACACGAGTGACCCACCGACAAGAGACACGAGTGACCCACCCGACCAGAGACACGAGTGACCCACCCAACCGGAGAGACACGAGTGACCCACCTGACCGGAGAGACACGAGTGACCCACCCGACTAGAGAGACATAAGTGACCCACCCGACCAGAGACACGAATGACCCACCCGACCCGAGAAACGAGTGACCCAGGCGACCAGAGGCACAAGTGACCCACCCGACCAGAGACACGAGTGACCCACCGACCCGAGACACGAGTGACCCTCCCGACCGGAGACACGAGTGACCCACCGACCAGAGACACCAGTGACCCACCCGACCGGAGACACGAGTGACCCACCCGACCAGAGACACGAGTGACCCGCCCGACCAGCGACACGAGTGACCCACACGACCGGAGAGACACGAGTGACCCAGCCGACCGGAGAGACACGAGTGACCCAACCGACCGGAGAGACACAAGTGACACACCCGACTAGGGAGACACGAGTGACCCACCCGACCAGAGACACGAGTGACACACCCGACAAGAGACACGAGTGACCCATCCGACCAGAGACACGAGTGACCCACCCGACCAGAGAGACACGAGTGACCCACCCGACCAGAGACACGAGTGACCCACACGACTAGAGAGACATGAGTGACGCACCCGAGAAGAGAAACGAGTGACCCACCCGACCAGAGACACGAGTGACCCACCCGACCGGAGAGACACGAGTGACCCACCCGACCAGAGACACGAGTGACCCACCCGACCAGACACGAGTGACCCACCCGACCAGAGACACGAGTGACCCACCTGACCAGAGACACGAGTGACCCACCCGACCAGCGACACGAGTGACCCACCCGACCAGCGACACGAGTGACCCACACGAACGGAGAGACACGAGTGACCCAGCCTACCGGACAGACACGAGTGACCCACCCGACCGGAGAGACATGAGTGACACACCCGACTAGGGAGACACGAGTGACCCACCCGACCAGAGACACGAGTGACACACCCGACCAGAGACACGAGTGACCCACACGACCGGAGACACGAGTTACCTACCCGACCGGAGCGAGACGAGTGACCCACCCGACCAGAGACACGAGTGACCCACCCGACCAGAGACACGAGTGACCCACCCGACCAGAGACACGAGTGACCCACTGATGCGCTATCAACAATACCAAAGACTACGAAATGGACTTATATGAAGTAGGCTTTTATTGACTAAGAACTAGAGCATGCCTCTGCTAGTGAATCCATCCTAAGAGCTCCCGGGGGAAGGGTAACACAAAGAATTCGACCCAACACAATCGTCGCTAAGCAAAAGGAAAAATATCTGACATATTGGGCAGAAACAACAAAAACCCAAAGCAAACTCAATTGCTACTTGGCCCTAAACAGACAATACAACATAGCTGATTACCTGACCATGGTAAAGGATAACAAACTGAGAAGAACCTTGACAAGGTACAGACTTAGCGAACATAGCCTAGCGATCGAAAAAGGCAGACACAGGCAGACCAGGCTGCCAAGAGAGGACAGGATATGCTCTCACTGCAGTCAGGGAGTGGTGGAGACAGAGATGCACTTCCTCACAGCTTGTGGAAAATATCAGGGCATCAGGGAGAATTTCTGCCAAAAATTCTCACAAATATGCCCTGATTTCAGAAATCTGAATGACAACCAAAAACTCCCATTCCTACTGGGAGAGGAGAGAAGCTGTATAACACTGGCGGCACACTATGTTACAGCTTGCCATGAACAGAGGGACAACCAGTAAACTAAGAAAAGAATATATATAAACAATGCGAATGTATATTTATACACTCAGGGATATACCTGTTTATACACTGTATGAATAGAACTGCGTTTATGTGCTAAACCATAAATGTATTTTGATGCTTTGGCAACATAAGATGTAACTTATCATGCCAATAAAGCGATTTGAATTGAGTCACCTTTATACCCGGGCTTAGGGGTGTAGCCAGGGGCTGAGACATGCCTGGACTTGTACAGGGTTAACAGTGGTTTACCACACAGTCATGTACAGGTTAACAGTGGTTTACCACACAGTCATGTACAGGTTTACAGTGGTTTACCACATTCACCCCTCGTTTAAAAAAGAGTCCGGCGGGGTGAAGTGTTTCAAAAGTTTGCATACGAAAGTCTCTCCGGGGGTCTTGTCTGCCGTAATGATCTTCGTGGTGCCGGTTGCGGCGGTTCTTTGCCCGCAGCCGCTTCTCGCTTGGGACGGAGCGCTGGCGTGTCATCCTCTCGGTTTAGGGATGGCACCGACATGTCGTCAGTTCGTGGTAGACACCCCGGTGGTGCGTCGTGGGTAGTGGTGGTGGGTGGAGGTAGTGGATGGTGATCGATGGTGTTTCGGGTGGTACCTGAGGGTGCGAGGTCTCGAATTGAGACTGTGTCCTCCCGCCCATCAGGATACGCCACGTAGGCGTACTGTGGGTTGGCGTGGAGGAGGTGAACCTTTTTGACCAGGGGGTCTGTCTTATGGCTCCTCACGTGTTTCCTGAGCAGGACGGGTCCCGGAGACGTCAGCCATGGTGGTAGTGATGTCCCCGAGGTGGATTTCCTGGGGAAGACGAACATCTTCTCGTGAGGGGTGGCATTTGTGGCAGTACAGAGCAGTGATCGTATGGAGTGGAGCGCATCGGGGAGGACATCTTGCCAGCTGGAGATTGGGAGGCCCTTGGATTTTAGGGCGAGCATGGCGGTCTTCCACACTGTTGCGTTCTCCCTCTCTACCTGTCCGTTACCCCGGGGGTTGTAGCTGGTAGTCCTGCTCGTGGCTATACCCTCCTCGAGCAGGTACTGGCGCAGCTCGTCGCTCATGAACGATGAGCCCCTGTCGCTGTGGATGTAATTGGGGAAGCCAAATATGGCGAACAGGTCGTGGAGGCACCTGATGACTGTGGCGCTGGTCATGTCCGGGCAGGGGATGGCGAAGGGGAAACGGGAGTACTCGTCAATAATATTGAGGAAGTACATGTTGCGGTCAGAGGAGGGAAGGGGCCCCTTTAAATCGACGCTGAGACGTTCGAAGGGGCGGGTGGCTTTAATCAGGTGTGCCCTGTCTGGCCTATAAAAATGCGGTTTGCATTCGGCGCAGACCTGGCAGTTCCTGGTCATGGTCCTGACCTCCTCGATGGAGTAAGGCAGGTTGCGAGCTTTAATAAAGTGGAAGAACCTGGTGACCCCCGGGTGGCAGAGATCATTGTGGAGGGTCCGTAGCTTATCGATTTGTGCGTTGGCACATGTCCCACGGGATAGGGCGTCTGGGGGCTCATTAAGTTTCCCAGGCCGGTATAAGATATCGTAGTTGTAGGTGGATAACTCGATCCTCCACCGCAATATCTTATCATTTTTGATTTTCCCCCTTTGTCTGTTGCTAAACATAAATGCTACTGACCGTTGGTCAGTGAGCAGGGTGAAACGTTTACCGGCCAGGTAATGCCTCCAGTGCCGTACAGCCTCCACTATCGCCTGGGCCTCCTTCTCGACTGAGGAGTGTCGAATTTCGGGGCCCTGGAGGGTCCGTGAAAAGAAGGCCACGGGTCTCCCCGCCTGGTTAAGGGTTGCGGCTAGGGCGAAGTCGGATGCATCGCTCTCCACTTGGAAAGGGATGGACTCATCCACTGCGTGCATTGTGGCCTTCGCAATGTCCTCTTTTATGAGGGTGAAGGCCGCACAGGCCTCTGCCGTCAGGGGGAAGGAGGTTGACTTGATGAGGGGCCGGGCTTTGTCCGCATAGTTGGGCACCCACTGTGCGTAGTAAGAGAAGAACCCTAGGCATCTCTTCAGGGCTTTTAGGCAGTGGGGGGGGGGGTAGTTCCAGGAGGGGGCGCATTCGGTCGGGGTCGGGGCCGATGACTCCGTTTTCCACCACGCAGCCAAGAATAGCGAGGCGCGCGGTGCGGAACAAACATTTTTCTCTGTTGTATGTCAGATTCAGCCATTGGGCCGTACGGAGGAATTTTTCGAGGTTGGCGTCGTGGTCCTGCCGGTCATGGCCGCAGATGGTGACATTGTCTAGATAGGGGAAGGTGGCCTGCAGCGCGTTCTGGTCAACCATCCGGTCCATCTCCCTTTGGAAGACCGAGACCCCGTTGGTGACGCCGAAGGGAACTCGGAGGAAGTGGTAGAGGCGACCGTTAGCCTCGAAGGCCGTGTACTGGCGGTCCTCAGGCCTGATGGGGAGCTGGTGGTATGCCGACTTCAGATCAATCGTCGAGAATACCCGGTATTGTGCTATCTGGTTGACCATGTCAGATATGCGGGGAAGTGGGTATGCGTCTAATTGCGTGTATCGATTGATCGTCTGGCTGTAATCAATAACCAGGCGCTGTTTTTCGCCGGTCTTTACTACCACCACTTGGGCTCGCCATGGGCTGGTGCTGCCCTCGATAATCCCTTCCCTCAGGAGTCTTTGTACTTCTGATTTAATAAAGCTCCTATCCCTGGCACTGTACCGCCTGCTTTTAGTAGCAATTGGCTTGCAGTCTTTGGCGAGGTTAGCGGACAACGGGGGGGGGTTTGACCTTCAGGGTGGACAGGCTGCATACTTTGCGCGGCGCCGTGTTTAAATTCTGCTGGCTGCAGACTGTAAGTGGGGGCAGGGGCCCGCTATATGCCATCGTGACGCTCTCCAGATGGCACTGGAAGTCTAATCCCAGCAGTACGGGAGCGCAGAGCTGTGGCAGGACGAGGAATTTAAACTCTCTGTACTCCACACCATTCACTGTCAGAGTCGCTACACAATAGCCGCCGACGTCCGCCGTATGGGACTTTGAGGCCATAAAGACCTGGTGGTGTGTGCGCATAACCGATAGGGAGTAGCGTCGCACCATGTCGGGGTGGATGAAGCTCTCCGTGCTTCCGCAGTCGAAAAGGCAATTTGTGGCATGGCCATTTACCTATACGTTCATCGTGGACCTGGCTAGTTGATGGGGCCTAGATTGGTCCAGGGTGATGGAGGCCATCGTCGAGGTCGGTGGGTCGCTGTAGTATTCGCCCGCGCCGAGGGCCTGGTCCCGAGATGGTGTCCAAGATGGCGGCTCCCCCTCGGCTGGTGGTGTCCAAAATGGCGGCCCGCACGGCTCACACGTGGTTGGTGGGGTCCAAAATGGCGGCCTGTACGGTTCACACGCGGCGCTGCTGGAATTGGGGGTCGATTTCGCCTTGCACACTCTCGCGTAGTGGCCTTTCTTACCGCATTTGGAGCAGGTCGCGTCCTTTGCTGGGCCTTGCTGTCTGGGGTGCTTGGCCTGGCCGCAGAAGTAGCATTTCTGGCCTCTGGTCATTGCAGCTGTAGTTGGGCTGCTGGTGGCTTGTGGCCTTACCGGGTCCCAAGATGGCTGCTCCCGTGGCATCCACGTGGCCATCCGGTCAGGGGGGTAGGCGTCCATGTTCTGGAGGGCCACGTCTAACGAGTTAGCGAGGGCCACCGTCTTCTGCAGGTCGAGCCCCCTCTGTTCCAGCAGCCTCTGCCGAGTATAGTTGGACCTGATGCCGGCTACGTAGGCGTCTCGGATCAGGTCTTCCGTGCATTCCTTGGCCGTCACCGCTTTGCAATTACAGTCCCGGCGAGGACTCTCAGTGCCAGTAAATATTCAGCGCCAGATTCCCCGGGGCGCTGTTTTCGGGTAGCCAGGAGGTGTCTGGCGTAGACCTCGTTAACAGGCCTCACGTATTGTTCCTTCAGCGTCGCGATGGCGGCCGCGTAAGTAGTGGCGTTTCGGATGATCGAGTAGACTCGGTGGCTCACCCGTGAGTTCAAGACAAGCCGTTTCGCGTCATCTGTAGTGACAGTAGTGCTGGAGGCCTCAAGGAAGGCTTCGAAACAGCTCAGCCAGTGTTCAAAGTTATTGGCTGCATCTGCTGCTTGAGGATTCAGGTCTAAACGTTCCGGCTTCAAGATTTGCTCCATGTTGAAAATTAGTCAATAAAATTGATGCGCTATCAACAATACCAAAGACTACGAAATGGACTTATATGAAGTAGGCTTTTATTGACTAAGAACTAGAGCATGCCTCTGCTAGTGAATCCATCCTAAGAGCTTCCGGGGGAAGGGTGGTGAGTCACCTTTATACACGGGCTTAGGGGTGGAGCCAGTGGCTGAGACATGCCTGGACTTGTACAGGGTTAACAGTGGTTTACCACACAGGCATGTACAGGTTAACAGTGGTTTACCACACCCACCGGACCAGAGACACGAGTGACCCACCCGACCAGAGACACGAGTGACCCACCCGACCGGAGAGACATGAGTGACCCACCTGAACACAGAGACACGAGTGATACACACGACTGGAGAGACACGAGTGACGCACCCGACCAGAGACATGAGTGACCCACCCGACCAGAGACACGAGTGACCCACCCGACTAGAGAGACACGAGTGCCACACCCGACCAGAGACACGAGTAACCCACACGACCAGAGACACGAGTGACCCATCGACAAGAGACACGAGTAACCCACCCGACCAGAGACACGAGTGACCCACCCGACCCGAGACACGAGTGACCCAGGCGACCAGAGACACGAGTGACACACCCGACCAGAGACACGAGTGACACACCCGACCAGAGACACGAGTGACACACCCGACCAGAGACACGAGTTACCCACCCGACTAGAGAGACACGAGTGTCGCACCCGACCAGAGACACGAGTGACCCACACGACCAGAGACACGAGTGACACATCGACAAGAGACACGAGTGACCCACCCGACCAGAGACACGAGTGACCCATCCGACCCGAGACACGAGTGACCCAGGCGACCAGAGACACGAGTGTTGCACCCGACCAGAGACACGAGTGACCCACAAGACCAGAGACACGAGTGACCCACCCGACCAGAGACACGAGTGACCCACCCGACCAAAGACACGAGTGACCCACCCGACCGGAGACACGAGTGACCCACCCGACCAGAAACACGAGTGACCAACCCGACCGGAGACACGAGTGACCCACCCGACCGGAGACACGAGTGACCCACCCGACCAGAAACACGAGTGACCAACCCGACCGGAGACACGAGTGACCCACCCGACCGGAGAGACACGAGTGACCCACCCGACTAGAGAGACATGAGTGACCCACCCGACCCGAGACACGAGTGACCCAGGTGACCAGAGACACGAGTGACACACCCGACCAGGGACACGAGTGACACACCCGACCAGAGACATGAGTGACGTACCCGACCAGAGACGCGAGTGACCCACCCGACCAGAGACACGAGTGACCCACACAAACGGAGAGACACGAGTGACCCAGCCGACTGGAGAGACACGAGTGACCCACCCGACCGGAGAGACACGAGTGACACACCCGACTAGGGAGACACGAGTGACCCACCCGACCAGAGACACGAGTGACCCACACGACCGGAGACACGAGTTACCTACCCGATCGGAGTGAGATGAGTGACCCACCCGACCAGGGACACGAGTGACCCACCTGACCAGAGACACGAGTGACCCACCCGACCAGAGACACGAGTGACCCACCTGACCAGAGACACGAGTGACCCACCCGACCAGAGACACGAGTGACCCACCCGACCAGAGACACGAGTGACCCACCTGACCAGAGACACGAGTGACCCACCCGACCAGAGACACGAGTGACCCACCCATCCAGAGACACGAGTGACCCACCCGACCGGAGACACGAGTGACCCACCCGCCCAGAGAGACACGAGTGACCCACCCGACTAGAGAGACATGAGTGACCCACCCGACCCGAGACACGTGTGACCCAGGCGACCAGAGACACGAGTGACTCACCCGACCAGGGACACGAGTGATACACCCGACCAGAGACACGAGTGACGCACCCGACCAGAGACACGAGTGACTCAACCTACCAGAGACATGAGTGACCCACCCGACCAGAGACGTGAGTGACCCACACGACCAGAGACACGAGTGACCCATCGACAAGAGACACGAGTGACCCACCCGACCAGAGACACGAGTGACCCAGCCGACCGGAGAGACACGAGTGACCGACCCGCCCGGAGAGACACAAGTGACCCACCCGACTAGAGAGACATGAGTGACCCACCCGACCCGAGACACGAGTGACCCAGGCGACCAGAGACACGAGTGACACAGCCGACCAGGGACACGAGTGACACACCCGACCAGAGGCACGAGTGACGCACCCGACCAGAGACACGAGTGACCCAACCTACCAGATACATGAGTGACCCACCCGACCAGCGACACGAGTGACCAACACGAACGGAGAGACACGAGTGACCCAGCCGACCGGAGAGACACGAGTGACCCACCCGACCGGAGAGACACGAGTGACACACCCGACTAGGGAGACACGAGTGACCCACCCGACCAGAGACACGAGTGACCCACACGACCGGAGACACGAGTTACCTACCCGACCGGAGTGAGACGAGTGACCCACCCGACCAGAGACACGAGTGACCCACCGGACCAGAGACACGAGTGACCCACCCGACCAGAGACACGAGTGACCCACCCGACCAGAGACACGAGTGACCCACCCGACCAGAGACACGAGTGACCCACCCGACCAGAGACACGAGTGACCCACCCGACTAGAGACACGAGTGACCCACCCGACCAGAGACACGAGTGACCTACCCGTCCAGAGACACAAGTGACCCACCTGACCGGAGACACGAGTGACCCACCCGACCGGAGAGACACGATTGACTCACCCGACCGTAGAGACATGAGTGACCCACCCGACCAGATAGATACGAGTCACCCACCCGACCAGAGACACGAGATACCCAGCCGACCAGAGACACGAGTGACCCACCCGACCGGAGAGACACGAGTGACTCACCCGACCGGAGACACGAGTGACCCACCCGACCAGAGACACGAGAGACCCACCCGACCAGGGACACGAGTGACCCACCTGACCAGAGACACGAGTGACCCACCCGACCAGAGACACGACTGACCCACCCGACCAGAGACACGAGTGACCCACCCGACCAGAGACACGAGTGACCCACCCGACCAGAGACACGAGTGACCCACCCGACCAGAGACACGAGTGACCCACCCGACCGGAGAGACATGAGTGACCCACCGGACCGGAGAGACAAGAGTGACCCACCCGACTGGAGAGACACGAGTGACCCACCCGACCAGAGACACGAGTGACCCACCCGACCAGAGACACGAGTGACCCACCCGACCAGAGACACGAGTGACCCACCCGACCAGAGACACGAGTGACCCACCGACAAGAGACACGAGTGTCCCAACCAACCATAGAGACACGAGTGACCCACCCAATCAGAGACACGAGTGACCCACCCGACCGGAGAGACACGAGTGACTCAACCGACCGGAGAGACACGAGTGACCACGTGACCAGAGACACGAGTGACCCACCCGACCAGGGACACGAGTGACCCACCGGACCAGAGACACGAGTAACCCACCCGACCAGAGACACGAGTGACCCACCCGACCAGAGACACGAGTGACACACCCGACCAGAGACACGAGTGACCAACCCCACCAGAGGCACGAGTGACACACCCGACCAGCGACATGCGTGACCCACCCGACCAGAGACACGAGTGAGACACATGACCGGAGTGACACGAGTGACCCACCCGACCGGAGAGACACGAGTGACCCACCTGAACAGAGAGGCACGAGTGATACACTCGACTAGAGAGACACGAGTGACGCACCCGACAAGAAACACGAGTGATCCACCCGACCAGAGACACGAGTGACCTACCCAACCAGAGACACGAGTGACCCACCCAACCAGAGACACGAGTGACCCACACGACCAGAGACACGAGTGACACATCGACAAGAGACACGAGTGACCCACCCGACCGGAGAGACATGAGTGACCCACACGAACAGAGACACGAGTGACCCACCCGACTAGAGAGACATGAGTGACCCACACGAACAGAGACACGAGTGACACACCCGACCCGAGACACGAGTGACCCAGGCGACCAGAGACACGAGTGACCAACCCGACCAGAGACACGAGTGACCCACCCGACCAGAGACACGAGTGACCCACCCGACTAGAGACACGAGTGACCCACCCGACCAGCGACACGAGTGACCCACACGACCGGAGAGACACGAGTGACCCACCCGACTAGGGAGACACGAGTGACCCTCCCGAGGGGAGACACAAGTGACACGCCCGACCAGAGACACGAGTGACCCATCCGACCAGAGACACGAGTGACCCACCCGACCAGAGAGACACGAGTGACCAACCCCACCAGAGACACGAGTGACACACCCGATCAGAGAGACACGAGTGACCCACCCTACCAGATACACGAGTGACCCACCCGACCAGAGACACACGAGTGACCCACCCGACCAGAGACACGACTGACCCACCCGACCAGCGACACGAGTGACCCACCCGACCAGAGACACGAGTGACCCACCCGACCAGAGAGACACGAGTGATACACATGACTAGAGAGACACGAGTGACGCACCCGACAAGAGACACGAGTGACCCACCCGACCAGAGACACGAGTGACCCACCCGACCAGAGACACGAGTGACCCACCCGACCGGAGACACGAGTGACCCACCTGACCAGAGACACGAGTCACCCACCCGACCAGACACACGAGTGACCCACCCGACCGGAGACACGAGTGACCCACCCGACCAGAGACACGAGTGACCCACCCGACCAGAGACACGAGTGACCCACCCGACCAGAGACACGAGTGACCCACCCGTCCAGAGACACGAGTGACCCACCCGACCGGAGACACGAGTGACCCACCCGACCGGAGAGACACGAGTGACTCACCCGACCGGAGAGACATGAGTGACCCACCCGACCAGAGAGACACGAGTGATGCACCCGACCATAGACACGAGTGACCCACCCGGCCAGAGACACGAGAGACCCACCCGACCAGAGACACGAGTGACCAACCCGACCGGAGAGACACGAGTGACTCACCCGACCGGAGAGCCATGAATGACCCACCCGACCAGAGACACGAGTGACCCACGCGACCAGAGACACGAGTGACCCACCCGACCAGAGAGACACGAGTGACGCACCCGACCGGAGACACGAGTGACGCACCCGACCGGAGACACGAGTGACACACCCGACCAGAGACACGAGTGACACACCCGACCAGAGACACGAGTGACCCACCGACCAAAGACACGTGTGACCCACTCGACCA